>NW_026733683.1:0-76153 GCF_028476545.2 Physella acuta | reverse complement strand
TATCCTGATATATTAAAAACTAGCACATTATCTGAGCAGTATTATATTTAGTTATTCTTTAATAAAAAGCATCATTATTAGCATTCCTAATAACCCCTTATGGAGTATAGGGCACCAACACACCTCTCCATCATACTCAGTTTTGGGAGATTCCTCCAAGCTGGGTCCATGACTTTCCGGCTGCTTCTATTTCATTGACAGCTGACCTTTTCCATGATTATTTTGGACTTCCGTTCTTTCCTTTGTGATTCCAACAAAGTGTGTCAAATCCATCCTCATTTTGTGCTTTTGTGTTGGTTTTTATTTTGCAAAGATTAACTATAACAAATTCTTTGTAACATAAAAAGTAGTTACAATAAATTTCCAGGCCTACTAAGACTGTAAGACAAGGATTGTTCAAATGATCAAAAATAAAACAGCACAGCATAGGATACAATCTTGAAAATAAAGCAGAACAATTATGGAAAACAAATCAACATACTTTATTATAACAAACCATGCTAGAATTAAATATTTTCTGAAAAACCTTACGATTCCTGCTGCAACTTTTGCAGTTTTTCAAAAGTAAGTTCCAATTGCCTCCTAGCTACTTTAGGATGTATAACTATATCATCTTCCTCCACTCCAAATTTTTCCTTTAATTGCTTTTTATAATATCGGACAACTTGGAACTGTTTCCCTTTTTCTATTGTAAGATCAAGTAATAATTTCTTATTAAGGCTGCTAGTCTTCCGCTGCTCAGCCAAAAGAACATTCTTGTCACGTAATTGATTACGCAACCTGTTCAGCTTCTTATTGGCATCTAAAAATTTGTAATTTTTCTTCAATTGATTACACTCTTTCCTTACCTCCACACACCTTTTCTTTAACCTTTTGTAATTAGACATCAGGTTTTTGTAAGTTCTCCTGTAGTTTAAACATCTTTGGCACTCTACTACACACGTCCTCTCTGTTCTCTGAGCTGGGATCTCAATGTCTATCGGAGTATCATCAACACGAGTTTCTCTGTCAGTGTCAGGTGGAATTTTTTTTGCTAGATTTTTAGGAGTTTTATCCTTTTTGACAGGCAGGGGTTTTTTCCTTCGTCTTATGTATGTGAAAAATTTAGTTTCCAACAAGCCGATAATTCTCCGCCAATTACTATTAATGTTCGTCATGTAAAATTCCATATGTTTAATAAAGTCACGAATTCTAGTGAACAGCGTTTCTTCACGAGCTGTGATAGGCAATTCATGCTTCTGTATTTCAGAATGGATGTAATTGGCGACATCATCTGTGAACCTATTCTTGCATAACCAGGCAACGTTGCCCAGTTTTAGGTTTGAGATTTCTATGTCCTTATACTGCTCAATGTATTCAGCAAACTCCTCTATTGTGTGCTTTTTTCTGCAAAAAAAAAAGGTGAAAGGAAATCACACAACTTAAATATCAGCATACTTAACAAAATATGAAGAATTGTTCCATAAACTTAAAAGAAGTATTTATTAAACATTTTTTGGAGAGAATAATATACAATCATACAACTGAACACTGCTTAAAAAGTATTATTTTAAGGAATTGTTCTGTATGTTCAAATGGGAATATTTTTTAAACAGCTGGCATTGCAAGGAGGTAGAAAAAGTACTGAAGACATAGTCAATGATATGATTCAGCTAGGATGTTTGTAAATTTTAGATTAGGCACTGGACTGATTGTGTTTTTACATTAAATTCTCTTAAGCGCTTTTATGGATACTCTACTTCTATAGTGTTATTTTTAAATAAATTGGTTTGGATCAACAGAAGATCATAAATAGAATTGAAGTATAAAACCATATTTCAAAATTAGTATTATTATTAGCTCCAAGTTATATCCTATATCAAAAGTTATAAGACCTGACTGAGTTTCTCATGCATTCATAAGTTATAGTTATAGGTTCTAATTCAAATTGCTTGGTTATATATTTACCATTGGACAGTCGAGTGGGTTGGTAGAGCTAATGACTGCTAAAGCAAAAGTCTTGAGTTTGGATCTTGGGTATAAGCCATTAGAATGTCCTTGAGTCAACTCAGCTCTGATGGGTACCTGCCTCATGTTACTGCTGAGGTCAAAGTAACAGGTGAACTCTACTTCATCTGCTCCATATAACACCACGTTAGAAAGAGTAAATTCACCACAAATAAAGCATGTTAATAGCTTAATTAAGACAATCGGATACATTCGAGAAGATAAGGAACCACATGATAAAAATAAAATGAACTGGAGTCTTTACTTCTTTTCTTGGGAATTTGAAATACCGCTAGATGTGCCTTCCTGCTGCTGAACATCATTTGCTTCAATCTTAACTCTGAAATGTATATGATGAACATTACTTGACTTCATCAAGAGTGTGAAAAAATCATTTTAATGAGTCCAAGTCCTATTATATTATTGATAATAAAAATGAATCTACTAAAGGTACTTAAATAGATTTGTTCTGTTACATAATTTATAAGGTGAATGTAATACTTACTCTGCTTCATCTGAAGGTCCTGTGGTTTCACTTTCACTAGGGCACTCATTCTTTATGTCGTCATTTAGACTTTAAAAAAATAATATGATAAAAAATAGAGAAGACCATTTTTTTTTTCAAATACTGGAAGTGGAATGTGATGCAATGTTTCTGTCATTAAAGTAAAGAAAAGGTAATGGCAGGTTTTTACAGGTGATAATTATAAATTTCAAAGAAATATTACTGCCAATAACAAATAAACAACAAGTAAAATAAAAAACTGAAATGCAAGCTTTCTGTTTTAATACAACTGTTCAAATTTTTGGTGGTTACTGTTTTAAGCTAAATAAAGGATTGCCTTTAAAAACTTATAAAGTATTAAAGTGAAATATTAATAGCAAATTTAAAATGAGCCTACAAGTTTTTCTTTTAGTGATAGGGTACTAACCTACTTACTTTATAAATATATTATTATACAACTAAACTGTATTAATTCTATTTATTTTTCTGTTTATTTTTTTATTAATGAGATTATGTTAATTATTTCAAAATGGTAAAAATAAATAATAAAAAACATGAAACTCAAAAATTAAACATACCCCGGTGATATACTTTTCTCTGGTGAATTGATAAGCGAGTTGTGGCATTCTTCCAACAATGATGTATAGGGTTTTGTGCAATAACTGTGTTCTAGGCTAATTTAAAATGAAAAAAAAAAATGTTAATCTTTGTCAAGATGTACATAAAAATAAAGAAAAAAATTGTCAATTTAAAAGAAACTAACCAACAAATAAAATAAAATGACTATTTATTTCTAGTATAAAGGACTAAAATCTTGGTATATCTAAAGTAATGAGTAGTGTTAGAAAAATACTGATGCCAATTTGCTTTTATGTTTTTGGCGTCTATTTTTTAAAACTGTCAATTAACTATCAACTACACTCTCAATCAAATCCTGGTTATTCTTTATATATAGATCGAGAGTATGTAGGACATCTCTGAATCTACAAGTTCTGACAGATAGCAATCAGCTTATGAAAGACAAGTAGTGATTTATTATTATACAAAACTGGAAAAAGAATTATTTGATAACTTAGAAAAATTTAAAGTTTTACCTGTAAAGGTTTTCATGCTGATTATTAACTTCCAAAATTTCAGTTTTTTCTTGATCAAAGGGAACTTCGTGTTTCACCCGAAAGATCCTGAAATAAAACAGATAATAATTTGTTTATTTTATAAACTGGTCACATATTTGTAAAGCAGTATTTTGAATTTAGGAACAGGGGGGGTTGCCAGGTAGAGCATTTGACTCCTATCCTGAAAGTCTATTGAATTAATTGAGAGTTCAATATTGTCCCTGAGTCCACCCAGCTCTCAAGGGTAACTGACTGATATTTAGGAAAGTAAGGATGGCTGGGCAAAGTGCTGACCACACCTTTATACATATGCTGAGGTCAAGAGACATAGGAACTCTACTTCATCTGCCCTATCAGGTATGAAAGGGGAACTTTACTTATTTAGCATATGAAATAGGGTGTGGCGAGCAGCTTTTATGGAGTACCACTAAGAACCATTCAATCCGATATTCTGACTAATGCTATAAAAGATTTACTGATTTAAACTAAGAGCAAATCTGTAGGAGGACCTTGAGCCCATCCAGCTTGAATAGGTACCCAGCTTGAGTTGGGGAAATGTTAAGGCAGCTGACATTAAATAGTTGTCAGGTAATACCATCCCCATTATCAGCCCAAGTTGGCTATATTAAAAAAGTAGTAATAGCTAATATTTATGACTTAATTTTAATGTTTTTTTAAGGCTTAATAACTAAGCAATAACATAAACAAAGATAATTTTTAAAAAAGTAAGTGAGTTTAGAGCAGTACTTGATGGGATAAGGTTGCTGTACTTTAGTCGTGTGGCCTGTATCACAGTTGTCATTAAATCTGCAAAAAAAATTTACAGCAAAATCACCGCCTGTTTTTAAGGAAATATGCTGATACACACAGAACTAAGCCAAAAAAAAAAAAAAAAAAATCAAAAGCCACATTGATTAAATTAATCTGGACACTATGATGAATTAGATAAAGTCGAAAAAACCGAGTCAGTAAAGTAAGCAAAAATATTTTCAACTGCAATTTATACATGAATGTGACCAATGAAAATGATACTAATTAAAAAAATTACCATAGATTTAAAAGAATTATACATATACACAAATTTACTGTCTTAATAATGCAAAACCAGAGAATAGCCATTTAATTTATTGACCAGGGGCCAGCAAACTTGCCATTCACAAGTTGGCAGTTTGGCAGTACATTTAACATAAACATGATACCTTCATGTAATGATGTGGTTTAGGATTATAAAGCACTTTAATTTCTTATTTAATGAAAGCAAGTGACAGCTAAAAGTACAAAGTTTTTGCTTCAGTAACAATATCTTTATTTCTCCTGACAGTATTAATTGCATTTGAGAATGTTATTCCTCCAGAGGCGTAGCGACGATGGGTGTGGGTACATATGTCAATTTAGTAATAACTTAATTAACAAGTAGCAAAGGTAGTTATTAATTTATTAGCAAATCTACATACTTAATGACTCTTGCCTGCTTATATTGCTTAACATGGGAGTAATAATATAACAGCCTTTGATATGGTGAAGAACGTTACCTCACTGGATCCTTTAAAGACTGAGGGTTCATTCTCACTTCAGATTGTTCCATTCTAAAAAAAAGAGTCAAAAAGAAATTATTAATATTAGCATTAGTCATTAGGCTCTAATGTTTAGAATTTATATTTAACTTAATGCAACAAGCCTGCCGGTTGCTTGTAGCAACGCCAGGGGTTTGTTCTGCCGATACAAAATATCGACTTGAAATATTGTCCCACTAGGACCTAGGTCACTAAATCTATTAATAATAGGTTATTATTATTATTAATACCATAGGCCTATAATGATTTAGTAATGATGGCATAATAAACATTATTGTTTAGGTTTAGTTTAGTATTTAGACTTAAGTTATTAATTATTAGTTAAGACACTAAGAATTTAGTTATAGAGTAAACTTTAAAAGATCTAGATCTACTCTAATTATTAAACTAATTATTAAACTCTTACTTACAACTTCTCAGTAAAGACTGGCTTGATTTAACTACTTGATTAGTTAAATTTAGCTGGGTTGGCATAAGACTTAGACTTTACTTAGTTTACTATTACTTAATTAATTATACTAGAATCTATATTCTATAACATAAAAATAATTAATAATAATCATTAATTTAATTAGGCTTATTATACTATTATTACTATTAAATTTAAAATCTATGACTATGTGGCGAGTAGTACTGGCTATAGTGATATACTAAAATAAACTAGTTCCACATTTCAGATAACTGTATGCAGAGCCGTTTAGAATAGCTGTTCACTGTATGCTCATGACAGACTCGCAAAATGGTGTTTTAGAATGTGACATTTTACCCCGGTGAGGGGTCAAAAAGTCACCTACTTGGGGTAAAAAGTCACAAATTTTAAATTTTATATGGTTGAATCTATCTGATCCCAAAAACATTTTTTTTGCTATCGAAAATAATGTCCCTTAACAATCATGAATATTAATGAATGTTTAGATGATATAGGCCTATATATATATATATATATATATATATATATATATATATATATATATATATATATATATATATATATATATGTAAATGAGGACCAGATGTGTAATTATTACAGAGATAGCTTGTCCTTGTGACGTTGCCTGAATGCCTTTAGCCAATCCTCTCCTGCAGCTTTCGCAGAGGACCAGGATTCTGGCATGGGAATTTTGTTGGCGACAGCAGCTTCATAGGCTAGTTTGCGTAATTCTCTCAGATTGAGGCCATAGTAGATTATAGAGGCTTCAATGATGTAGTCTAGCAAAACTTGTTCTTGCTCATCTGAGAAGATGCGCTTCTTCTGCGTACTGTAGCCGAAAGTTGCCTTCTCAATGTTGCCATCTGTTTTGTGCAGCTTTACATAGCGTTGAAGGGTCTTATAATTGACCCCACAGTCGGATGCAACTTTACGAAGCGACTTTCCTTCAAGATAGGCTGCAACTGCCATCTCAATGGCATGTTTCGTAAATGTTCCTCGTGTTGTCTTGCGCTGGTATTGTCTTGGCATGATTCTGTGAACGCCTTATAGTAATTCAAAGATACAATCTAAACACAAACAATTCAGTGATTGCATATGTAATGAATGGACTATAAGGTTTATTATTACTGAGTAAAATTATATATTTATTACTACTACTACTTGACTTGCCTATTATTATCTTATTCACTGTATACATGCTAGGGGAATATAATGATTAATAGTAATAGTGACATTAGGCCTAATCAGTTGGAAATTCAAGAAAGAAAAAAAGAGAAACATATTTTGCATTTTTTGTACAAAGTAGTCTTCTTTTATTAATGACCGTGGTGAAAAGTCACACAAAAAAAAAGTGTGACATTTCACCCAAGCAGGGGCTTGTCATACTAGATTCTAGATCTAAATGATCAACCAACACTTTCAAATCGATTTCCTCAGAAGTAAAGTAAAAAACAATCAATCCAGACTGACGTTATAATATTATATTAACTTAAATTATTAATATTATTATTAGCGATGCTCATTAAATGTTAATTCTCATTATTTTTCCATTTAAACATTACCAATGAAAAATATAGATCAATAGATTAAACACTTTAATTGATGGCACTAGCTCATTTGGAGCTTAATTAAATTTATTTGCGACCCACGGCAGTTCAGAGAAAAAAAATTCCGCGACAACCTCAGATCAGTCTGAAGATGGGAACTTTACAGTTTCGACAAGGCAGCCCATTTGATTTTAAACATAATGTGCAGCTATATTTATTATTTGATTTCGTTACCCCATTTCTATTATTTGGCCTACCCCCCAAATTAATATTTAGGCCTACGAATAGCTAACGGAGTATATCGTTTTTTTGTTGATTTAGATCTAATAGATTTTGTTAAAAAATGTCATCGCATTAAAATTAATCACCCGAGAGCGTGCAAAATGCTTTCCAGACTTTTTTCTCCGGGGGGCACTTGAAATCTTCGGGGGGGGGGGGGGGGGGTAAACTTTCTTCGGGGGGGCGGACACTGTTAAAAGTATATATTTTCTATATAAATTAAATAAATTTAATTTCGTTCGGGGGGGGGGGGGGGGGGGGGGGCGGTAAAAATTTTTTGGGAGGGGCTTTGCCCCCCCCGAAGCGATGCCTGGAAGAAACTCTGTTTCAGACATCGTCACGGGCCACGCGCGGCAGACGGCTTGCTCGCTCGCGCTGTTTTGTCAGCGAGCGTAGAATCGTCCGCCACAGCACACGCATGTCCTATTCCATGCAATCTACTTATTTACTAATTTGTAATGTAAGCCCAGGACAAAGGCTAAAAACAAAGTGAAATTTACAAAAATTAATTAGGCTAGGCCTATAGTATAGTAGGCCTATACATTACTATACAAAACTCCAAGTTGACCAATTTTTATGTTTGGTCTACGTTTTCCTGGCATAGACTACTATCAGCTAAAAATAATTTAAATTGCACAGAATAACCACCATTTTTCGCGAGATTAGTATTTTTAAAGTTAATGTTGAGATTAACTTGAACAAAGCAAAAAAGTTTATCCAATCGTATGCCAGGTTAGGTAGCCATATTGTTGTTAGCAACCGGCCACTCTTTTAGGTTTGTGAGCATCGCTAGTTACTATGGCTTGAGAATACAAACATTGCATGAAAACAAAAAAATAATGAAAGATGCAAGCAAACTTACAGGATTCTGTTGATTAAATTTCCCACTTAGTCAATGAAATCAAGAACATAAGGTTCTGAAGTCAGTTCCGATTCAGAGTTAAAACAGGAAGTGAACTCCAAGCAGGGTCAACGACTAAAAATAGTAAAAACCATAATTTTCTTGATGAAGGAATGAAAAAGTTCTTCAAAGGCAAAAACTTACTGTGACTTTTCACCCACACCTGGTCTCCTCTCCTACTAGATCTATGTAATTCAACTTGTGTATATTATGTTTGCAAACATATTGCATAAACAATCTTTTAAAAAATGCGAATTAGCAAAAACATAGCATGAAACTAAATTACAAGATAATACGTTAGCCTTAGAAATCATTTATGACGTCCACCACACGGAGAAGGGGGGGGGGGGGGGTACGAGTCCATTTAACGTCCACATGATGAAGTTAACAATGATGTACTTACATTTTAAAACAAACATACGGCCATTATCCTATGATTTAAAAAGCAAAATTAAGACAATAGCGCTTGTGTTTAAACAACAACAACAAAAAAACAACCATATCAGCGTGTTTATTAAT
The DNA here is from genome assembly GCF_028476545.2 of Physella acuta. Taxonomy (NCBI): domain Eukaryota; kingdom Metazoa; phylum Mollusca; class Gastropoda; family Physidae; genus Physella; species Physella acuta. The sequence continues at coordinate 67,297 of NW_026733683.1, read as the reverse complement.
ATAATATCACACAATTTATAGATTACCTGCTCGGCTGGGGGGGGGGGGGGGAGGGGGAGGGGGTAATCACCATGACATTTACCAATATCATCATCATAAGAAAGAATTCGTCGAAAGTGAACGGGGGAAGGGGGGGGGGGTCTAAAATTCTAAATTTTTACGGACGTTATAAATGGTGACCCCCTAATTTCGTTTTTAAATATTTACAATTTTGGGGACATTAGCGTGTGTTATCTTATTCGTGTTATCTTTTTCGCGCACGCCTTTTTTCATGGCAATCATGGTGTCAGTTCTTCCAGGCATCTCTTCGGGGGGCGAAGCCCCCCCCCCCCCCCCCGAAAATTTTTTACCGCCCCCCCGAACGAAATGAAATTTATATAATTTATATAGAAAATATATACTTTTAACAGTGTCCGCCCCCCCGAAGAAAGTTTACCGCCCCCCCCCCCCGAAGATTTCAAGTGCCCCCCCGAAGAAAAAAGTCTGGAAGAAACACTGCATGGTGTTGACCTTTGCATTCACTGGCTTGTATCCAGTTTACATTAATATACTACTCTCCGCCACAGTTAGAAGTAATCAGTTGATTTGAACAATGGGGAATTAAATTAATTTCAATGAAAAACAATCTTCAAGAACGAAATGAAATGTATATAATTTATATAGAAAATATATACTTTTAACAGTGTCCACCCCCCCCCCCGAAGAAAGTCTACCGCCCCCCCCCCCCACGAAAATTTCGAGTGCCCCCCCCCCCCCCTGGAGAAAAAGTCTGGAAGAAACACTGTTTACTACCACTTTTCTTCCAGAGCATTGTAGTTTTTACTATTTTTGGCAGATTATTTCCTTTTTCTTATTTCAGTGGCTTCTCATTTTCAGGTGACAGATAATTTTATCTTTAAAAAAAAATGTACAAATTACTTTCCTTAACGTGGCAGATGATTAAAAGAAGTAACTGCTTGGAAAAAACTTTATCCCCCCCCCCCCCCAGCGCCGTGTAGCCGGCAGAAGATGCAAAATTTAATGACCTAAATAACTGCGCAAAGGGCAAAAGTTTATTATTTAAAAATTGGTTAAAATTCATGTCTATATCCCGAGTTGTCATCCCCATTAGTGTTTTATAATATAATAAGAATAATCGAGATAGTTTAGGGGAGATCACTCCCGCTTTATTTAAATCGTTAGTTCAGCATACAGTAGTAGTATTGATCATTAAGCGCACTCGGTATTAAAATTACATTAGCCCTAAGGAAGAAAAATTCGTTGTAATTATTATGACAATGACATTTAAAGCCCTACGGGATACCATACGATGGCCTGCGCCACTAGATTTATGTTTCGTATAAATTTATCTCGTCTTAAATTTTAACTACTCCAAAAGTGTAGAGAGTTCTCTACGTCACACATCCGTCTCCGCCATATCGGTGCACACAGATTCGCAGAGCGTAAAATTAAAATGGTGATTTGTGCCGTTAAAGGTTGTGATACTCGAAGTGGAAGGTTCAGTTGTAAAGATATTTCTTTATTTCGATTGCCAAAAGTTAGGTACAATCAAGGAGAGAGAGATCGCGAGTTATCTGAGCGTAGACGCCGTCAATTTCTGAAAAACATTTATCGAAGCGGCATCAATGAAAAAGCTATAAATAACATGCGAGTTTGCTCACGACACTTTGTTTCAGGTAACTAGATCTAGATATAAAATATGGATATCTAGTAAATCTCAGTATTAATACTTAATTTAAATTACAGACGATGTAGAATAGGGAAAAGTTCATAGTTGACTGTGCTAAACAAACTCACGGTAAAACTCCATTTTAGCATATTATTTTATTCCCCGCTTCACGTTCACCTCCAGTTGAGCATATTTTATTATCAACACAACCAAAACAAGGAAAACACTAGACCTATTTCTTTATGAACTTTTGTTTTAATTTTTGATAATTTACATTTGTCTTTTGTCAAAACTTGAGAAAAATTCAAATTTGGAATATTTTATTGAATGAGCACTTTTTTTTTTCTTTTGAAAATAGGTTCGTGTCATTTTAGGATAAACTCATAAATGCAAGTCCATTAAGTTTGTATTGTTAAAAATATCACGCACTCATGATACTATAAATAAACTTATATGAACTCACTAGGGCCCTAAGCTGCTGATGTATTGTATGATGATAAATAAAGTCAATGTGAACTGACGGTGAACCCTTGACCATGTAGCGATTTTTCTCTCGCCGACGATCACACCCTATGTAATAGAAACTGTAATGCTTATTTATAATCCTTTTTACCGTTTCTAATTAAAACACATATTCATAAAAAAATAAGTAGATCCATATTTACCACCAAATCTACTAATCCTAGTGTTTTCTTAACATTTTTGTGTGTTTTGGTTGTGTATATAATAAAATACACTCAAAGGGAAGTGAACGTGAAGTGGCGAATAAAATACGCCAAAATGGAGTTTTACCCAAACTCACTATCACTATGTATTCCCAGCTAAAGGAATTTTGGTAATCTATCATTTTAGGTGCGTAAAATCGGCAGAGGCTAGTAATGTGCGAAAAAATTGCCTCATTGATCCTATTATATAATCTGTTCATGAAACTGTTTTCCCCTGCGTCTTTTACAATGAAACCAAGTGTAGTAGGCCTAATTGTCATTTCGCATTGTGTGTTTTTACCCCACACACTATATAATTGTTTTCTGCATAAAAGTGCATGCTTTAGGAATTTTTCCAAATGCGTTGAAATACTGAGATTCACACTTTCTTCTAACACCTAATGCCTAACATCAATAAATGCCACCCTCTCTTTCCACAGATTGATTGAGGTACTGTAACCTACTATTACTCTGCATATCACATGATCTTAAATATGAATTCCTGACTCCTATTTTTAGATTGCGTGACACACATTTTCAGAGTTACCCCTGACGCTCAGTGATCCGGGTAGTCACTGATATAATTAACTATTAATTAAGTTGCTAATATTCTAATATTGACCTAACTTCAGATTATAAATCTAAAATAAGGTTAAATAACCTACTTTTTTCTCTTAAAAATATAAAATACAATGAATGCAAACTCTGCTTTCTAATCCTTCCTCCTGCCATAGTTGCAATAAATGCTATTATTATTGTAAGTTATCTCATTTGTATATGGCCGGCATGAAATAATAACCCACTGGGAATAGGCATTTCAGCGCAATTTTCAGCCAACTAGTAGTGGTAGTCTTATAAGCTACAGACATTTTATTAGCTATATAATATTACTACTGTTGTGCATAAGTATTAATTTGCAATTTTAGGGACTGCACTCTTATTAAAGTTAAATTTTAAAAAACTGATTAATACATAAGCCTGAATAAAGAATTTGTTTTAATTTTAGTAATTAGGCCCTAACTTAATTTTATTAGTTTTACTAGATTTTAAAAGTTTCATTTTTCTATATTTGTCCAGGTAAGCCAGCAAACTTCAGAGATGAGAAAAACATAGACTGGGCCCCAACTGTTGCTCTGGGACCTAAATATGTCACTGAAGAAAAAAGATGCGACAGGGTCTTACGGAGCCAGGTAAAGAAGCAGAAAAAACGGAGAGGAAAGAAGGAGGGTTGTAAGTTAAATAAACAATGCGGAAGCAAGCAGGGAGCATCCAGTTCTCATTTGGATGATGATGTAGGTAAGAATATATCATCAGCAGTCACATGACAGCACCACCATTGCCACATGCTATTTAAATAATACATATATACTTTAAATTTTGAGAAATGCAGAGTGGACGGAAAGATGTTCTTGTTAACTAAAAAGCCATGAGTTGGGTACCATAGATCATCCATAGACTAAATTGACCCTTCAATGTATGTGCTACGGTGCACCAGTGAAGGAAGTAAAAAGGCTGGTGGAAGCCTACTGGTTTAAAGTAAAGTTTCCCTTTCAAACCTGACAGTCTATGGGGCAATTGAAGTAGAGTTCACTTGTTTCTGTGACTACTGGTTTAGTGGCTTGCATATTTTTGAGATATTATTGGTTTTTGAACATTGCTGGAGTGAGTTCTGCCATAAGGCTGTAAGAGAGAGGTGCAGTTACACAAATAGTAGCTTATCCAGCAAAAGTCCAACTTTGAGCAGACTAGTAATTATTTTCCAAATCATAATGTTAAAAAATTAAAGTTCATTGGAGTACTGGCTTTAGCCCCAATTATTTTTAACAATAATATTATAATTACTTGTTTGATGATCCAATGGTAGGATACATGATTGCTAGCTAAAAAGTCTTGAGCTTTTGGTACATCACCTGACACTAAATTCCTCATAAGTTGAGGCTAAACTTACTATACTAATATCTAAAGCTCTCTGAAGTTTTTGGTCTTTACTTTTTAAAAAATATTTCATCACAATTTTTATTTTATTCTGAAACAGATTCAAGTCAGCAAAGTGAAACTGTGGTACCAACAGCACTAGTTATTAGCAAGCGACAAAATGGAGACAAACGAGCTTTACATATATTTGGGTAATATTTATTAAATATATTTTTTTAAACAGGGCCTACTAGTCTCGTTGGCTGTTTTAAATAAATTTATTCATTATAGTTTTATGTATTTATGGTTTAGCTGGGACATGGGCCTATACCTATATTCTAAAAAAAATTCAGTCTGTTATTAATAAATTATCGTTATGGTATTTAATCTGCTGTGTATTTCCAATTTATTTTTTTATAAAAAATTATTATCTTGGTTTAGCTTAATTAATATCTCTTTACTATTTCAAGATAAGTGAAGTAGAGTTTATCTGGTTCTGTGTGACCAAAGCAAAAGCTTGTGACTATATCACAATGCTCATCACTATTTCCATCTGTTGGCCACTGAGTTTTGGACTCAGGGATGTCTTAATGACACAAATCTTGGATATCGTGCGATATTGAATACTGTTTTGATTTTTTAAAAATTTTGATTTAAAATTTAGTTATTTTTCTCCTTCAGGTTTGATTAGTAATAATAGCTGTTAAAAATGTATTGAATAAGATAATCATCTTTGCGCATTGGTGCCCAAGTCACATGGGGCAGATAGAGTTCATCTGCTCCAATGATTCTGCATACAAGAGGTAGTGTGGTCAGCAGTATCCCCAGTTTCCTCTTTTCCCTAGTGAGAGTCAGGTACCCATCAGAGCTGGGTGTATCCAGGGACATCCTACAGCCCCGGATCTGAAATCAATACTTTCATGTTCGCTGTCAAATGATTTACCATTTGGCCATGTCATCACGGAATAGGATTATAAAACTATCTATTTGATTCAGTGATCTATATTTAATCTGTATTTAAAATATTTTTTAGGATAAATCAAAAAATCGTTGATGATAATGATGAAATGGAATCTTCAGCTGATAATACAAGCATCCTTAACAAGTAAGTTAATTACTTTAAAAATAATTCTTTTCTGCTACCTTCATCTTAACACAGTAAACTAAACATTAATATGCATTTCCTGTAATTATCTTATGTTCAATTAGCCATAGACTAAACTGTTAACTAAGTATGGCTGACATAATTGGGCAACTAATTAATATTTTTTAGATTAATTTAAAATAATTACTTTCCTTGAAGGGGCTTTCTTAATTAAAAATTTTTTTAGTTCGGTAATAATGTTTTAACATTTTCTTTTCAGTGTAAAGACATTTGGAACTCATACAGAACACCCATACTCTGTGAGGTATGACTGACATAATTGGGCAACTAATTAATAATTTTTTAGATTAATTTAAAATAATTACTTTCCTTGAAGGGCTTTCTTAATTAAAAATTTTTTTAGTTCGGTAATAATGTTTTAACCTTTTCTTTTCAGTGTAAAGGCATTTGAAACTCATACAGAACACCCATACCCTGTGAGGTAAAAAAAATGTTTAATCGCATTTACTAAAGTGTTAATACATTTATGAAAATAATTTTGTGTTCTGCCAGATAGGTGTGTGAGTGGAGGGGTATTTTCAACTGTGATGTCATTATAGAGCGAGGGTCATCCCTTTTGATGATGCTAGAGGGTAATTGCTAGAAACTTGCTAAAACAGTGAAGCGTCGTTTATTTATGGACAACTAGTAATATTTAACAGTGTTTTTAAGATTGTTCATTTGCTTCTTGAAGATTCATAAAATGTAACTATCTTTTCCCCTCAGCATTGTTAAGGTGAAGCATAAAGAAAAAGATGAACAAGATAGTGCCAGTTTTGAAATGCCAGATTGTAGTTTGGTTAAAGAAAATGTGATTTGGTAAGATTTGGATCTGTAGGCAAACAAATACATAAAATTTTAAATAAAATATTTTTCCGTTCTGTTCAATTATGGACTTTGAGAATTTATGAGATTAAGGCATAATTATTTACATTATATTTTATATACTATCAAGTAAACATAAATAGTTTAAAAAACATATACTTTATAAAGCAATTTCCATTTTTGGTATAGAATTAAGCAGGATGTAAACTTCTCATAAATAATTTGTTTGGAGTTTCAAAATCCAATAGTTATTACTTTAATGACAGACATTTTTTGTTTTTGTTGAAAACAGTTCAAATAACTTTTACTGTACCAGACCAACCTCATTGTTAGAAGAATTTAATGGAAATACATCAAAAGAAAAAGAGAGGTGATTTTTTTAAATTATTTGTATTAGATAAGGTTTTATAACTTCATAATTAATTTAACTTAAGGTTTTCATTTTTGTTTTTATCAAACTTATGAGCACACATTTTTTCAACACATATTTAAAACATGTATTTAAAAATGTTTATTAGGACTTTAGTAGTTTATGCAAGTAAATATAAAAACTTCAATCTCTACCTATATTATATACATTTTTAAATTGTTTTACATGATCTGTCAGCCTGTACACAAGTACAAAGCCGAAGCCTGTTACTGACATACCCAAAACTGTCTTAAAAACTGAGTAAGTTGATATACAAATTACGTAACAAATGTTCATCTTCACCATATTTGCAAAGGTTCCTCTCAACTTTCTCTTTGTACTTTTATAATCATAGTAACTTTTAGGATTTTTTTGTTTATAAAAAGCAGAGTAAGGGCCAATTACTTATTTAAACAGAAGTTTACAATTTACTCCTAATATAATTTTTTGAAGGTTTTTCCTCATTTATTTTATCCTTAGGATTAAAACTGAACTTGATGATGAACAATCTGACGATAGCATGAGCCAGGAGCCATGTGAAACATGGTATATTTTTCTATTGTTTTCCTAAATTGATCTCCTTAGAATTTTACAAAGCTTAGCTTTATCTCTTTATTAATGTAATGTCATTTTCAGGGTTAAAAATGAAGAAAATGGTGCAATGTATAGTGTCTTCAAATGTGCATGATGTTGAGCCTATCAACAAGAGTGTGAGTCACTTATCTTTTATAAATGTAGTGGGTTAATTATTACCTTATTAAATATTTAAAAATTCATTAGCTTTAACCCTTTCAGCTGACAGCAGTAAATTAACGTTATTAGCACATACATCTCATACATTTTTAATCTATATATTTTGAATTATGCTCAAATAATTCATTCTGTGTGAAATGTAGTACAGTTTTTGAAAACCTACAACAATTGCGTAGACCAACATGGCAAGGAGGGAGCTATTCGTACAATAATTTGTGGGGCTGAGAGATAAAATGGGAAAAAGTAGGTTGGGGGAGTAAGGGTTAAAATTTTACAGAAAAATTGATGTGTGAAGGGTGATGTCGTATAGTTTGGTGTAGTGGAATTTTGTTTTTGTTCACTTAGTTGTTTTACCTAGGTATAAAATACATAAATATAAACTGTTAGAGAAAATAGAAAGATTGTTTTTCAGAGCGCATGCTGGACAATGCAGTATTGCATCATTTATTTATTTTTAGTTGTATTCCTGTAAATTTTATTGATACTGTAAACACTGGTAATAATGTTTATTAAATTGAAAAAAAACATGTTTTATTTACGCTGTAGGCCTATAGATTTATATATTTATTATTTACTTATTTTCAGGAGAGTCCACACACAAATGGGTGTTTAGATAGTTGAACGATGATTATTTTGCCTTGTGAATGAAGGAAAAGAAACAGAGTGACTTTTTGCTTCAAGGATCTTACAAATTCAAATGTCCCTGCTCAGAGTACCATATGTAGCAAGAAAAGAAAAATGTATACCATAATCTTCAGCAACCCTTAACCATTAGACAGTTTTTCACAAATGGTGTTAATTTAATTCTAGCAGAATGCAGAATTGTTTATTGTTTAAGAAAACATAAACAAGTCGGATGAAATTTAAGAAGAGGAAGCCGTATGGCTTCTAGAAAAAGTACAATAAAGTACCTCACAGGAGATAAAGAGAATGTACACATTTTCTGAAGGAAATTAAAATATTAAAATGAAAGCTTTTTTATATAGGAAAAGAATGCTTATAACATAAATACTGAAAATGTGTACATTTAATTAGAAATTATTTCTTGACAGGCTAGAAGCAATTTGACAGATATTTAAAAAGAGCATATTTCAAAAAAGCTTTAATCAAAGAACAATGGACCATTTAATTAGAGTTTTAAAATAGGCTTTGTCCGCTCCTAATTATTTATAACTTGACTAGATAATCCTTACAGTTTGAGAAAATGCAACTCAGTTCAATTTTCAGCTAGTTTTGCAGCCTGAATCAAAATGTATTATTTTGTTATTTTTATTTAGTGAAACTCACAAATACAATTACAATGTATATTTTCATCTGCAATCAGTCATTTTTATCTCTCATGTCCCAAAGTGTTTTCATAAAAACAAACTGATGGTATCTTGTGGCTAAAAATGTAGTCTTTCTTTCCTTGATTTCAACAAGGACTATAATTATGTCATTAGTTTTATTAAATAAATTTCAATTGTTATCTGCATTATTCAGTGTTTTAATTTTTATATTTTTATTTGATTTTTCATATATAAATGATTTAAATGATTAACTAACTGAATTACCTTAAAATAGCAATTAAAGCACTAAAAGAACGTTCTAAATGTGTTATTTCCTTTTTTAAAAAAACACTAAGCATTGCACACTTTTTAAAATCTGATTTATTATCTCTAAGTAGTAACTAGTAATAATAGTAGTATATATTTTCTATATAAATTATATTTCGTTCAGGCGAGGGGGGGGGAGTAGACGTTTTTATGGGGGCTTTGCCTCCGCTCCCCCCGTCGGAAGAGATGCCTGGAAGAAACTGCATGTTTCATCTGCCCAATCGACCTTTAGGTCTGAAAGTGCTTTACATTTTTGTTACTTTATAATAAACTAAAATTTCGAAAGCAAAAGAAACTTTCTCTTGTTAGAAATAGGAATCAAGAACTGTAACTCTGTTCTATTTCTCGGATGCCTTTGGTGTGTGAAACAAGTAGATCTAGTTAGTAGATCTATTAGATAAATTCCTCGATGTTCTGTCGTTTTACTTTTCTTTATTTTTTTATCAAGAAGAGTCTAGAGTTCTAGATCTAGATCTAGAAAAAGTAAATAGATTCTGGATCTAGATTCTACTATACTACTATACATTTGCTTGACTAACTAGAGTCTTAGTAATGGACAATCCAATCACAATGGTTGATGGGGCATCTCTAAACGCTAAGTTCTAGATCTAGATCTAGATCTAGTAAAATCTAAGCTAAACTCAACCAAACTCATTGAACTGAATGCAAAAAAAAAAAAGTGCAAGCGAAATGAAATTTTTATTTGGCACTTCTGACCTACTCACTGTGCCCTCTCAGTCTCATCTCGTCAACCCTTAGTAAACCCTTAATTTGTAAGCCTTTAGTAGCCTTAGTTAACTAATAACTTAACTTAACAATAACATTATACTATAATTTATAGTTCACAGTTGCATGCTTTGGACACTGCAATGACAATGTTACTACTAGATCTAGATCTAGATTCTAGTCAATTCTAATGGCACATTCAGTCAGTTGTGTCAGAGTACTAACTTAACTGTGTGTAGCTACTACAGACTACTACTAGATCTAGTTCAAAACCCAGGTCTTTTTTTAATGTTGACAATCTTACTATCAGCAACTAGCACAGCAAACCATAAATGATAAAATTAATCGAAGTGACTACTCGGAAGAAGATTTTTCTCCCCATCTCCACTTAGTCGGCAAAAGATAGCTCTGCACATGCGTAGTGACCTAGGGTTAGGGCTAGAATAGGGTTAGGGATAGGGTTAGGGATAGGATTAGGAATAGGATTAGGGATAGGGTTAGGGATAGGATTAGGGTTGGTGTTAGGGTTCTGCGGTTGTAAACACACGCATGCGCAGTACCATCAAAAACATCGTCGCGATATCATTGGCAAGTTGTAGTTTCTCTCCATTGCGCATGCGTATCTTTTACCAGCTAGCATTGGCCAAAATTAATACATAATATGATGATTGGCATTGGTGGCAAGAGATGGTTGTGGGATGGCTGAGTGTGCAACATGAACAAGAAAAATGTACAAATTGGCTACAACATAAATCATAAATTGTCACAAAAATCTGCAAATGTGATGGCCATAAGAAACCTATTGTATGCCTACAACTACAAACAGTCAAACAGAAGAAATTTAATATTTTCATAGAAAATATTTTGGACAATAGTGAAAGGGCCAGTCTAAACTGGGTATTCAGGTGCATCAAAGTACAAGATAGGACAGCAGCTAGAAAGCATTAATTCTCAGCACAATTTTCCATAGTTTCTTATGGCTGGACTACTTGTACCTACATTGATTATGATCAGTTAGAACAAGGAAGTTTTAAAATGTTTCCATTAATTTTTAATTATTTATTTCTTACATGCACACACAATACTCTCAGTAAATTAAGAGCTTTGATGCATACATACCAAAAGTCTGGAAAGACAGTTTGCCACCAGTTTTCATAAAACTTGCAAGAATCTGTATATCTAAATCAGTTTTATGTTTACTAACTTTCTTATTTATTTTTTTTGGAGATTCCATTGCAGACCCTTATAAAAATAAAATATATACTATCCTATTTCAAAATATAAATGAACAAGTAAACTAGCTCTATGAATATTATTTTGTTTTACTTTACTTTTAATACCCAGGTTCTAGAAGAACAGAGAACCATCTTGTGAGAAAATGATAAACTCTTGTTGTGTTGTGAATTGCAAGAACAGCCAACACAATAACAAATCTTGTCAATATTTCACTGTTCCCGTCTTGAGAAAACATGAGGGGCCTAAGGCCAAGGCAATTTCAAAACAAAGAATTCAACAACTGTTGAAAATCATTAACAGAAAAGATTTCACAGAGAAATCCATTAAAAGCAAGGAGAGCCTGACTGTGTGTACTTACCACTTAGTCTCAGGTATGAGGCCTACTTTTATGTAATAGTTTTCTTATAAAAACAACAGCAGTACAGTAACATATTCTGTAAGAACTGTTTTGGATCATGACTAGAATCTGAAATGTTATCTTCATGAAATAGTTATAATTTTTTAAATAAACCGGGAGTGATCTCCCCTAAACTTTCTTGAATATTCTTATATAACTTGGAATATAGACATGATTTTTAATTACTTAAACTTTTAAAAATAGAATAGAATCTCATAGAAAAAAATAATTGCACCAAGCGAATGCCAAAACAAAATGTGCATAATAGTGCGCAATATTATTAGTACTTTATAAATTTAAATGCAATTTTTGAGAAATCGGAAATAGCGTAAAGTAGTACTTCCGGTCAACGGAAATTACTCAAAATTTAACAGAAGGTAGAGAATTAGATCTTTTACTTACATGTGAAATTTCATTGATCTATCAGAAATAGTACTCAAGTTATATGCTTTTGAAAAATTCAAAGTAGAAAAAGTACCACTTCCGGTTATCAGAAATCGCTCAAAAGTTGATCAGGATCTACGATTTTGATAAAATACTTATATATGAAATTTCATCAACCTAGCTGTAACGGTACTCAAGTTATCATGTTTACACACCGACAGACACACAGACATAGGGACAAGATTGCAAAATTATATTTTTCCGTATCAGTGAGGTGTAAAACGTCAAGATTTGTAAAAATATCGATTTTTTTTTTGCACGATTACAATACTTTCTCTATACTTCGTATATACGAAAAAGTAAAAATGACCCAATTGAAGAGAGCCACCCAAAACATAGTACATTGGAGAGGTGTAGCTGCAGCCCTTTGGCCCTCAGGGGCTCCACATGATTAAAGCTCTGAGCCACATAGCAAAACAGATTTTACATTGGTACTAACAAAGCACAACTGCTAGCCTGACAATCTTAAGTTTGATTTTAGTGTTTGATCCATTCATCCAGCCCTGGCAGATTCCTGACTTCATTCGGGGGAGGAGGGGGGGTGGGGGAAGTAAAGGTGATTACAGGCATAGTGTTGACCACATAACTCTTTACATGCTGAGGTAACAGAGAGATACACTCAACCATTATTCTTCCCATTATGGGAAAGGATACTTTTATAAATTAGTTTAGGATTTGTTTTTAATTAACTGTCTTGGTCATTACATTATTGATTTTTGCCACCTTTTAGGGTTCTGGGTTTGAATTTGAAATATATAATTGACACTTTTATTTATGTTACCATTTATTTTCAACAAAACAGAAGTAGTGTTCAGTTTTTTCCACAAAAATGTAAACTTGAAAATATCATGATGATAGTTGAGGACTTGAATAGTAGAGTACATAACTTCAGACCACACCATCATCCATTTCTACAAGAGTGTCCAAAAAAGTCCATAATAACTTCCTTTTCTGTTTACAATTATAAACTTTCTTCTCTTTTTAAAATCATATTCTTGTTTTTTTCAACATAGGCAAACTTTGCCCAAAACTGGAAGGAGATGAAGTAAGAAACTGTACAGTATCTGAACATGTATGTAACAAAGCTATTAATAGACTGCTGCCCGTACCAGCTGACCAGTCATGTGGGACACTGCAGACAGAGGTGACTGCTATAGAAAACCAGGCACTTGCTGATAACATCTTAGACAATGTGGAAATGGAATGCACTATAAGCAGCCAAAATAATGATGAACTAAACTATGACACAGTAAGAGAATAATGATTTTACTAGATAATTTAGAGATGGTTCCTTTCTTGCCTATGGAGCATGAGTTAATCCTGTTGTTAGGCAAAGGGCTGCAACTACACTTTTCCAACCTATTCAGGTTGGACAACTCTCTTCAGTAGAGTTTATGTAAGTCCTTGCGTTGTCTTCTATAGTCACCTCCAGGATGTTTTTTGTTCGGCCCACATTCTCTTTTACCTGTGGATTCCAGACTAGTGCCTACTTTTCTGTTCCGCTCAGCATAAGTCAAATCCATCCTTACTTGCAAGTTTTGATGTCTTTCTTTACAGGCTTCTGCTTTGTGCTATGTCACAGACATGCACTCAAGATTATTTTTTCTGGCCATTATATTTTAAGGATGTGTTGTAGGTTTTTGTTTGTGAAGGTCTGTAGCCTGTTGATCTTTGATTGTAGCCCTCCAGGACCCCAAGCCATATTGCAGTACTGCCTTTATATTAGTGTTGTAGATTCTTTTCTTGTTCTGGAGAGACAGGGCTGTGGAATTTCATAATGGTAGCACTTTACTTATCAGAAAAAATTTAACGCCTCAGAGGATAAATAATTATAATGGTGATGATCAATTTTCTTCATTATTATTGTTTTTCTACAAGGCATATTGATCTCCCCTATTATATTTTTCAATGCTGATTTGATCTTTCCACATCGCAACATTGTCTATATTGTCTGAAATATTTCTCCCTTTAAAATGATGAAAAAAAAATTTCATGTTTTTCATGTGAATGTTGTAAATTAAGAAATGATTTTTATTCAGGTATAACAACAAAAATTGTTCTAACTTTTCAATCTATAGTTTAGAAAAGATGAGCATGAACACTCTAATAACTCTCCATCTCCTAATGAAAGTTTTCTTTTACGGTAATTTTGTTTTAATTATTTCAAAGTATCTGTTATGTTGAAAAGAATGTGCTTGTGTGTAGGTGTGGGTGTCATGTGTAAAATAAATTAGGTACGCCTAGGTCAGTGGTTCTTAAGCTGGGTTCGATTGAGTCTATCTCAGGGTTTAGGCTTAGGTCAAGACACACAGCTGACTAATAAAGTTTGCGATCAGATTTCATCAGTGTGGACAATAGAGCTATTAAGAAGTGTTTGTTAAATGTGCTTTTGAAACTGGCGGGGTTGTAGATGAGTGAAGTCTTTGAACCTCCAGCATAATGCAAACTTTATTTTATAAACAATACTGTAGTTTCAGTGGCTAAAATTTACCTAGTTATATATGCTATATTATTTTACCTACTAAAAGTAATTCATATTAGAATTTACAGTTAGGGCTTGAATATAAGTAGGATTAATATTTAAGTTTGAAATTAAGCTGAATTTAGGTTTATTAGAAGTATATGTTTAGTTTTGTGAAATTTTATGTTTATTTTTTGTTTTATTTTATCTTCAGATAAGAACTCAAGAACTCAAATGTATTAGTATGTTTAAATGTGTATTTGTATATTTTCTTCTCAGTTCTATAGATGATTTGACCACACAATGCAGCGCTCCAGCAGAACAACCTTATCCTGTGAGGTATTACACTCGTAATTGTTTCACTTTCTTTTAAAGGGTAAAGATAGTTATTATTTTATATTTTTTAATAATCCTTAGGTTACTGATAAGGCCTGAAGAGTTGTAAATCAAGATACTAGTGGTGTTAATAAGTTAGTCTATCTAATTGATTAGTATAATAAAAATGTGGTTGGAATTATTATATGTTATTTCAACTTACTTAAAGCTATCTCAGCTATATGACCTAGTAACAAATTTGCAAGCAAAAATACTCTTACTTTTCAGTTAGAATTAACTCTTCATATCATTTGTAAAATCCAACTTTGTTTATTTTTTAGTATTTTTAGAGTGGATCAAGAAGCAAGAAGTGATTCCTGTGATACCTGTAATGACCAACTTGATTTCTATTATGCTGAAGAGGACGCAAAATGGTAAATGTTCCTTGCTCTCTATAATAGATTTTGAATAACTTTTCATAAATTTTACAAAGTATTCAATTAGAACAATACTATATAGGCCTACATATTTTTATGAAATAAAAAAAAATAATAAAATAAAACAAAACTTGTTTTTCACAACAGCTCTGAGCACAATTACTGTAAGAGACTGTACACATCACTGCTGGAGGAATTTAATAATTTAGACACGACAGCAGGACAACATTCCACCAGGTATATTATTAAACACATTTTTTTTTGCTAATTTTATTCTGTTTGTGTCTTCAGCTGTTTTGTTACATTGATACAAATACTTAACGTATCAACCATTGTCACTATATTTTGGTTACTGTTTAATTTTTTGCTATAACAACCAAAAGCAAAATTTTGTAATAAAACTCACAACCTTAAATAAGGAAATAATTTTCTATTTCCATGAACTAGTGTATTTTAAATTTATTCTACAGTTGTAATGACCAGATAAGCATAAAAGAGGAATACTTTATTGAAACAGTCAATGCAGAAAATGTATCAAAGTAAGCTTATATGATACATATCAATGAAGGATAATCTACTATGTCTAATTGTATTCATTATTAAGCATTTCTAAATGTTTTGTTTTGTAGGACTAGAAATCTATTTTACTACTTTTAGTCTCATTTTTAATGGAATGCTTTTAAGTTTGGTTACACTAAAGTGCAAAGATTTTTACAAAATATTTCATCCTATGCAATAGTAAATTTAGAAGTTTAGTTTTTAAAATAATTCATTTTGGAAATTTCTACGTCAACCAGGTTGAAACATATTGAGAGCTGTTGTGCTGACTTAGAAATCAAAGAAGAACCTACTAGTGATACAGATTGTCAAACCACAGATCTACCAGAGTAAGATTTTATTTACCAGCTAAACTTTAAGAAGCAGATATTTTTTTTCTGTACCAGTATCACTTTATTAGAATAATCTATAATTCTTTGTAGAAATAAATCAAATAATGTGTTAAGTATTACTTTATCTAGTTTACTAATAATGTGATTGTTCATGTTTAGAGTGAAGATTGAGGTTGTTAATGATGAGATGTGGGAAGAGAGTTTGAACCAAAGACCAAGTGATTTAGAAAATGGGTAAATTCTTTTTCTACTTCTCTGATTAACATATGTGATTTAACACTCAAGGATAATATGTTGGTTATAATTAGAGTTTATATCATATAATTATTAAAAGTGAATATTATATAGCATTAAAGGAAAGGATCAACATTCTTTGTTTTCTTTCATTTTATTTGTTGTAGTTGATAATATAAATCAAAACTAAACATGTATAGCACCAATACAAATTTAAAGGAAATATCACTTTGTGTAGATTATTTAAAAAATAAATTATTAGAAAGTATTTACCATCAAACGTTTAATGGAGTATCAATACATTTTTAGTTTACTTTTTAAAAATCCTGTGACAAAAATGTATACTATCTTTTTTTTTTTCACCATCTTTTTTTTTCTCACTATTTTCCAGGGGATTATACCTTACTGAGGTGACCGAAGCTTTATCTGAGGAACTGAGAAACTTTAATGTGTTAAATTTAATGCTGTCTGCTGGGTTCTTATAGAACTGTGTAACTTAACCTGAACTTCACTGACTCAGTGGAACCTGATGCTGTAGCTGTACCAGAATCTGCTTTGGAAGCAGCTTGCTAACAGTGTTAACTGAGTGGACAAAAACAACTAGAAATGATGCTGTTATTTTCTCAGCATTTAAAGCTACAGTTGACATTTGGTTTCCATTGACTATTGTATTGTTAGAAAGTGTCAAGTATGGGTTTGTTGATGTGTATGTTGTTGTAAGGGGTGAACATGTGTAACAAGGGAAGTGACTGGTCAAGTGACAGCATCTGTGTTGATAGCGTGAGAAAATGGAGGTATGTAATATTGGATGACAGTTGTTTGTGTGATGGTGGATGTGTTTGATAGTGGATGTTTCAAACAGTGGATGTGTTTGGGAGTTGAATATGTGTGAAATAGTGGATGTGTGTGGCAGTGGATGTGTGTGATGGTGGATGTGTGTGATGGTGTGTGTGTGTGGTGGTGTATGTGTGTAGCAATCAATAGTTGTAATTGGAATCAGAGAGAGATGTTGACAGTGTTACTTGGAAGAATGTGATATTAAAACTATTTATCTCACCCTAACAACTTGTGACTGCTCCTGTCTAAACCAGCGAAGTACGCCCTCAGTTTGTCTCAGGACTAAAATATCAGGACCCTCAAAGTTCTCAGCTCAAAAAGAATAATGGTCCTTTAAACCATTACGTTTCTCACTTGGTCTAAGTTACAAAAATTAATGAGTCACATCACTAGTGAGACTTTATAATTATAATCAAAGCACTAGATGTCTTTACTGATCCTATGCTAAGTAATTATGAAAAGGGGAGATAAGCACATTGTTTATAATAAATGCAATAAGTATTGTGGAGAACTGTTGCAAAGTTATTTTAAAATTTTAATGAAGATTTCAGCTTCAGCATATCAAGTTAGAGCTCACCAATGCAATATTTTTTGTGTTGACCTTTTTGATATCCTTAGTGTTTGTTATTACAAGTTAGATGAAAAACACTCTAAATTGATATACATATCATATATTGTTGAATGTATGAGATATGATATGAATAATTAAAAAAAATATGTTAGCTTTAGTTGTTTTACTTCTTGTCATCATTGTTTTTGTCTAATTAAATATTACCCTAGTTCTTTAATTTCACAAACTTACAATAAAACCCTTCTAAGAGAGACAACTCCCAAATATTAAAAAAAAAATGCTGCCGCGCAGTCAGTGTGGTTGGACAAAGCCTCCGGTAGCACACGCAAATAGAAAAGCGGGCTTAAGTCTGAGTCGATCAGTAATAGGCACATGACATGTTGACAATTATGTAGCAGGAAATTCCCTCTAATATTACATTTGCGAACGAGGAAGAAAAAAAATATGTGCGGGTATTGCTTTGCATTATCTGCAAAACACGAAAAAAGGTAATACATTTCTTAAATGAACATCGTTTCAATAAGTTAGGAATTAGGAAATACAAATCATAATATCTGGATTAAAAGTCCACGACGGAAATTTGCTTTGACCTTCCAGCGAGTTGTGTTAGGGTAAAAAAAAAACAACTATAGTCATAAATAATGAATCTAGGATTTTGATGTTGGGTTTATTAAGAGTTTTGATAATATTATGTGTATCTACATATTGGATAGCCTGCTTAGTTTTTATACCCCCTTCTCAAGATTTTCGTCCACAAAATTATTCCATGTATGGAAAATGATGACGTTGCTATCCTGACATGTATACCAAATTTCATCTCCATCGGCCAAATATTATGCAAATTATTACATTGTGTACAAAATGTACGTGTCACAACAGAGTAAAATATAAAAAAACAACGTGTATAAAACATGCAATTCTGGATTGCTATTTACTTGGCATTAGGAAGAAGTTTTTTATTTGAATAATACACAATTCAGAAGCCTTCTAGAATATAATGAAATATTTGTTTTAAATTTTGAAATATTTTTACCAAAATGAAATCCACGGTAGCTTGAGCTTAAAATTTAAACGTTGAAAATGTAAAGCAATAACAGAAAGAAACTTTGTGTTTAAACTATAGACAAGGTGTGCCCGAGTGCAAAACAATATAAAATTCGTGTTTTTTCTTGGAAAATAAATGAGTCGAATTTTATGTGTACTAATATGCTTGGTATCAGGAGATCAGTTGGAAATTCAATATTTTCAAAATCAGACTCCGTAAAGGTTGAGAGTAAATCTTTCATTACTTATTACTATTTCTCTAATTAATTAAGTTTTCAACATTTAACTCGGTGTTAAAACATTGAAATCTTGCTATAGCGATTCAAAAGCCAAAACTAAATGTTAATAAAACAAAGTCGACCAAGTAGCACTGCTCGATCGATAAAACTTGACGTTTCATTTCCGTGTGTCACAGCTGGCAGCGGTGTGTAGACAGGGCTCGGTATTCAAGCGGGTAGGCCCCTACTGTGTACTGATACATCGAAACCAACACAATGTAGGCCTAGGCCTACACTCTTTCGACAAGGTATGGTAAGCAACAAGTATAACGATAGAAAGTGTGCGTCATCTTATCAAAAGGTAAATAAAAACCTCTGTATTTACTTTATATGCCTTTGACATTTTAAACAGTTGCAAAACTTAGATTAAAAGACGGGAATAGCAAATATTATTGAATTGTATTCTAATTTTCTAAAAAATTTTCCTTTATAATTTTTTACTTCTTCAGAACCACCAATTGAAGCTCAACTGCTGTCATCAAATATGTTCTTTGTTGGAGGAGACTTTCCACAATGAAGATTCTAATCGCCTTCATGTGTGCTTGTGTGTTTGTTGTACATGATGTTTCTCCAATTTCCATGCACCATGATAAATTTATTGTTAGTCCTAAATTAGACATTAAGTTGCTGTTACCGATATTCAACATTGTTTTCGACCGAGTTGAAGAAAAATTAACGCATCTGACTCAAACGATCTCATCTAATCTCGCCTGGGCTAGAGACGTTTTGAAAAAATCGGTGCTAGAAATGTTTCCTTCAGATAAACCTTCGGAAAAGCTGTGTTTTAATTTTAATACGATTCACGAAGACGGGTACACATTCCTGATGTTGGAATCCTATCGTGGAAACATCAAAGCTGTTCAGTTTTTACTGGCATTAAAAGCTGATGTGAATGCTGTTGCGAAAAATGGGAAAACAGCTTTGATTCTGGCATCAATGGCTGGACATGATCAAATTGTCGAGTTACTTCTGAAGCATAACGCCAATTTTGATCAAACTTTGGACTATGGAATCAATGCACTTATGATAGCTGCAGTAAATGGATATGAGAAAACAGTGGAGGTTTTCTTACAAAATGACATACATATAAATAAAGACATTAGACAAAAACACAATGCACTAACGCTTGCAGTTTACCGAAACCATACACATATTGTAAAGTTATTCCTAGAGTATAGCATCATAAAAAATATAAAGTTGGGTAAACAGGTTTTATCGCAGTCTCTCTTAACGGCATCGAATCAAGGCAATACAGCTATAGTTGACTTGCTTCTAAATTATATCTCAGATGATGAATCTATAGCACTTTGTGCGCTGCTTGCATTTTCAAAGTATCAACATTCGGTTCTGGAGGTATATTTTAAGCATTATCAAGTTGATTCATTACACATAGGAGACTCTACTTTGCTGTCGTATGCCGCATTTAAAGGCGATGACAAAAATATGAAATTTCTACTAAAACATAAAGCAAATGCAAGCCAAGTTTTACCATCAGCTTACGATTTTGCTAGTGCTTTAATGATAGCCGCAACGAAAGGTCATATAAGCACGGTGAATTTGTTATTAAAACATAATGCTAATGTGAATTACATAAGTAAGAAAGGTGTTACCGCCCTGCTATTGGCAATAAACAGGGATTATGATAAGATAGTAGAACTACTTCTGCAGAACAAAGCAAAAGTGAATATGAAGAGTAATGGAGACGTGACTGCGTTAATGTTTGCCGTCGATAACAGTTCTAGAAAAATTGTAGAGATACTGTTAAAGTATGGTGCTAATGTAGACCACTTTTCAAAAAAAGGGTACACTGCTTTAATTGGTGCAGCTAAAAAGGGACGTAATGACATTGTAGAATTGCTTCTTGAGCATAAAGCAAATGTTCATCAGAAAGACTTTGAGTATGGGCGCAATGCTTTAATGTTTGCATCTTACGAAGGACATTATAATACAGCAAAGCTGCTGTTACAGCACGGTGCTATGGTGGATGATGTTAATATTTTTGGCTATACATCACTTATGGCTGCAGCAGAAAGAGGCCATGACCTTGTAGTTGAACTCCTGTTAGCTCACGGAGCAGACGTTAATAAAGTGCACATGTTTAATGGCAACGCTTTAATGGCAGCTTCTTCCATGGGCCATCTCACGACTGTAAAACTGTTATTAAAACACAACGCTAGCACTAGCCAGATAAACGAATTCGGACAAACAGCATTAGATATAGCTGTTCAACAAAATTATACAGAAATTGTTGAGCTGTTGCGACAGTACACCGCGCCTCAAGACGTTTCCCATCATGAAATCTCAGACCAGCAAATGTCTCCAGAAACAAGACATTCTCTATCACCCGACACAGACACATCTAGCAGCACCTTAACAGTAGCGGGAAACTATGAAGGTACAATCTTGTATTAAATAATTATACACATTCCTTACATCTCTTTCGTAATGCATTTTCAAATTAGAAAATAATTTCAAAGTGACTAAATTATTATTGTAATTGTTTTTGTCAAAACTTTGATTGTCATTTATTTATTCACATTTTTTTTACAGATGACTCTTTATTGTTGTCATACAACCATTTATTCCTTCAACTTTTACTCTTCATCTTAGTTGTATCGGTAATATCAACCTATTTCATTCAAGTGAGTTTTCAACATTTGGTTTTTTGTAAGTTTCAATTCACTTAAAAAAAAGAACAGTGATTATGTAATTCAATGTAGGTAAAAATAATTGTTTTATGTTCAAGCAAAGTCCTAAGCAAGGGGTTATAACTTTTAAAAATAAAATATCGGTTACATAATCACATTATGTAAGTTGAACACTTCACACAAGCACGCTATATCAGGAGTGGTGAACTGTTACAACGCAGGTATTTCAAATCTAAGATTCATAAGTGCATCTTATAAATATATGTATTTATGTATGGAGAGGTGGGGAACCATCCCCAAGTACCCCTGAGATCAGACAATAGCTATGCAAATGCATTTTTTAAACATTATAAATCGAACAGTTCACGTCAAAACTGATTTTATATATGAAAAAGATCATGTCACTCTAGACAAGCATACGTTTTCCAAATTTTAATCACATTTGTGGGGGTTGGGATTACCTGTTCCCTATAGCAATCCTTTTGATTTGTCTATGTAATGTAAATATGTTTGTAGTATTTTTAGAAATTATGTGTTGATTTATTAAAAAGAGGCAGTTAACAAAATAAATAAGACAACGATTTGACCAATCACGATGACTTATTTATTAGTTAAATTTTTCTTCCTGTTTTCTGCCATTTGTTTATTGATTTGTTTTGGGGTTAGATGTCATGTTTATTTAATAATTTAAAACTCATTACTTTTTTTAGTCTAATGAAGAAATTTAATATACAAAAAGATCACAGTGGACATCTTTAAATATTCTAATTTTACAGAAATACATACGGCTATATTCCATATCTAACAACAAGTATGAAGAAAAAATTCTCTCATTACTGATGTGTTTATGGAAGTTTTTTCACAATGTAACTATGACGCCATTGCTTTTACAAAACGTCTGGGAATGTGACACAGCAGTTCCACCCTTTAAGTCAGGATTTTTCAGACTTTTAAATTTTCAAGAAAGAATAAATTGTGCGACATACGTACAGGAAATGTCACCGAACTGTGCCGGATGTGTGGTTATATCGGTAAGAAAAACGAAGAAATCGCAAAAAAACGAAATTTACATGGAGTGTTGCCTAATTCAAGAATACATGAAAACGATTGTAAAATCCATTCTAGAGAAACATATTGTAGACAATCAGGGGGTAAGTAAATTCTGAATTGTTAATATTTAATCATAAAACGTTTTTTTATTTCGGGTGCAGGCCTACATTTAAATTTTATTTTAAATTAATATTTAAATTTCATTTTGAAGCAAGCTTAAAATAATATACAAAAGTAATTTTGATTAAACCATTTGAAATAAAATGTATAGTATGTTAGTGACAAAAAGTTTAATTTTTTTATTTTTCAGACAGACCCAGATGATGCTAATTTTAGAACTTTTTTCAATCTATCCGCTGAAGTTGGTATAGTTATTAAATCAATATTACGTTCTTCCGATAACGTTTTAAAAATAGAACATTTACAGCAGTTTGAAAATTTAAATACTAAATTAGCAAAGTTTACTAAAAACAACTCAACTCTTATGAAAAAACTGCGTTCAACTTTCACTGAAAGCAGTGTAAAAACAACAGAGCCAAAATTAATTTGTTCATTATTTGGCCTGA
The DNA here is from genome assembly GCF_028476545.2 of Physella acuta. Lineage (NCBI taxonomy): Eukaryota > Metazoa > Mollusca > Gastropoda > Physidae > Physella > Physella acuta. Next base: position 44,150 of record NW_026733683.1, on the reverse strand, counting down.
ACGAGCTTTTCGAAAGCTACCTACTTCAGCTAGACATTGGCTCTATCAGACATCAATCTCTGGACTTTTACATACAAAGATGGCTGAAGACCACAGTCCAGGCAATAGAAGAGACAGACCAATCAGCTTCATTGTATGAATGTATGCTTAGAATTGGTTTATCACAGGAAATGGCCAGCACATATTTAGAAAATCTAAGCCAAGAATTCATCAATATGTATTCATCTCTGTATTGGTTGTCTCGGTATTTTAAAAACTTGGCCTCGGTGAATCCTTTGATTACCAATTTACCCAGGAGTTGTGTTTTTGATGGGGAGATGGGTGTTTGGGAAACTCGAGAAGTGCGACGCGACGGCCAAACGTTTACAATTCAAGTCTTAAACGAGAAGTCGTTCCCTGTACACGATAGGCATGGTCGTGATTTAACCTGCGACAGAATAAACCGCTACCTGAAGAAAAAAAAGTCCGCTGATTATATCTACCTTTATCACGGTACTTCTTTGGCGTCCGCAGAAAAAATCGTCGTGAGTCGCGGAATTGATTTACGACAAGGCTCCAAAAATTTAGACTTCTCGCACGGCACTGGTTTCTATGTGATAAATTACCTTCCAAAATGTATTGAGTGGAGTTCTAATGCTAGACCGGAAAACCACGCAATCATTATTTACAAGGTCAGCAAAACAGAAATGGAAAAAAGAAACGGACTTATTCTGGACAACGAAGAACAATGGGGTAGAGTTATTAAGGCATGCCGAAGTGGTTTTAAAGGTGAGATTGGATCTGAGGTCGAGGACGAGCTAGAAGAATATGAATACGTCCGAGGCTACATCTGCTCCAATGGTAGAGCTATAGAAAAAGATGCGGCGGTTCCACTTCAAGTGATGCAGGAAATTGTTGAGGGCGATGTACCGTGTCGACCTTTACAAACGTGCATTTTAAAGAAAAAGTGTGCTGTATGGTTTAACTCCAATATTTTTGGAGTCGTTGTTTACAGAACGCATTAAATATATGATGGTAAATACAAAATATGACATATTAATATTATTATATACATAATGTGCATGAAAATGTATAGTATAATTATAAGATATTATATAACAAATTAACAATTGTATCATTTTCATTTATTTTTATCATTTAAGCTTAAATATTCAAGTATCTTGAAATAATGAATCACATGAAACATTATTACATTATTTATACATTTATAAAACTATTAAAACGTTAAGCTATGTTTAATCGAGTCAATCTGTTTCCTTAATTAAGTAAAGTCGTCTGCTTATGTATCTAAAAGTTCTAATATAAATGAGTTTAATGACTAGTCACGCAGAAACAGTTTTTTTTTAAAATATTCCCATAATCTTTCAGTTAGGTGTTAATTTAAAATTGCTGTTTGCTTCAAACCAGTCTTCAGCAGTATACATGTCATTATTGTACACCAAGTTGATCAAACGTAAACATGATTTAACAATTAAATTTTATGATTTAAATGATATTGTATTTGTCTGAGCTCATTCTGTGGCAATAAATGGTCACTTAGGCCACCACTAATCAGATTGTTTTTCTGGGATGGAGTAGTCGGATGGTAGAGCATACGACTGCCAACACCAAAGTCCCGGGTTCAAGTACGTAGAACGTCCCCGAGTCCACCCAGCTCTTATGGGTACCTAACTCACGTTAGGGAAAGTAAAGCAGATTGGCAAAGTGCTGACTACACTATCCCTTCATATGTCGAGGTCACAGAAACAGGTGCTCTACTTCAATTGTCCCATAGACCGACAGGTTCGAAAGGGAATTTTACATTACTTACTTTACTTAACCAGAATTTTGAACCAAAGTAGATTTTGTTTATTCTCTCACAAATGACTGCATTAATGAGAAAGACTTGCATTGAAGTATTGAGCGAGATAGAAACGTGCTAGTTCATCGCATTTATAGTGAAAGCATTGCTTTAACTATCTACAGAACAGACGGAAAGAGTTGTAATGCATAACTTAGGTTGCTGTAGGTATTCGTAACTCGTGACTTTTCGCGTTAGCAACCTCAGCTAAACTGACCCAACACGCCGATCCTGGTTGGCTAATAAAATCGATGACTACGTTTGCGGTGGTGTAAACGTTTTTGCATTACTACATCATTTATCTGAGTGCTATGAACAGTGGCGTAGTCAGGAATTGGTCATGGGAGGGGTTCAAAGATTTTCCATATGTATACAATCGTATATATATATATATATATATATATAAATAAATAAATATATATATATATATATATATATATATATATATATATATATATATATATATATATATATATATATATATATATAAATAAATAAATAAATATATATATATATATATATATATATATATATATATATATATATATATATATATATATATATATATATAGGTGTCCATGGGAGGGGTTATAACCCCCCCACCCCCCCCCCCCCCTTGCCTACACCACTGGCCATAATACTCTGGGAAATTGTGTAGTAGGTGCCTATATTCGTTTTAAAGAGCAGCCCTACCAAAAGGACTTAAGTGAGTTACAGCAATAAACCAGAAGCAGCGCCTGGCATTTAAACCGAAGATCAAGGGCGATCAACTTGTGTTTTCTTTTAAAATTATTATTTATTTATTTTTTTAACATTAGACCACGAAACGTATGAGCGGTGATAGTGGGGACAAAACCGATCATGGAAATATAGTTCCTTCATTATTTACACTTAAATAGAGTTCTATTCAACCTATTTGATATCTAGGAGCAGAGCGACCGGTAAACTAGTGCATAGTACCCTATAAAAAATAATAATAAAAAAATAATAATAGACTTTATAATGGTGCCCTGCCTAAACGGCCCGGGACAAATTGGCCCCGTCAAAACGACTCCTTTAATATGACCCCATCAAATCGACCCCCGACAAAACGACCCAGTCAAAAGGGCCCCGACATATTGGCTCCCGTTATATTGACTCGCGACATATAGGCTCCCGACAAATGAGCTCCCAACATTTAGGCTTCCGACAAATGGACTCTCGACATATTGGCTCCCGACAAATAGGCTCAGGACATACTGGCTCCCGACAAAATGGCTCCCGACATATTGGCACCCGACATAAGGGCTCACAACAAATGGGCTTCCAACAAATGGGCTCATGACATATTGGCTACCGAAAAATGGACTCCCGACATATTGGCTACCGACATAATGACTCCCGACATATTGGCTCCAGACAAATGAATGGAATGACCACTATTGGCATAAAAGTATCCATTTTTTCCTACCGCCACTACTACTATAACCTCTTTTTAATGCCTGAATGAAATTGTTTTTCATGAACCAACATCAATTCACAAACAAATCAAGCCCTTAACAGCTAAAATCCACCAATTCTAAAATTTTGATAATGTTTAATTTACAACAGTAAAGATCTGTACGATATACATAATGTTTACAGGATAACGACATTTTGTTTTGATAACCTACAAGCATACTGGAGGTAGGAGGGTACAGCGTGGACCCTTCTCCCAACACACTGAGTTGGAACAGCCTATAACCGACTCAATTATGGAAGTCATAGATAGATGACCTTTAAATTAAAACATACTATATTTTATAATAGATAAACTAATATAAAAATAAGGCCTACCGAACAAGAGATGCATACGTTGTATTACTTAAGAGTGTTGGATAAGCTAACTCTAAAGAATATTGATGAAGGGGTCCCACTGGCAGGTGTCATATTCAATGAGACCGCTTTGCCGGGAGACTTAGTCACTACAGAAACGGTATTGTCAGTGGTCCTTTTGTCTGGAGCCAAATTGACAGGAGCCTTTTTGTCGTGAGCCAAAATGACGCTAACCTATTTGTCGGGAGTCGTAATGACGGGGGCCGTTTTGTAAAGAAACTAAATGGCGGAAGCCTATATGTCGGGAGCCTAAATGACGGGAGCCTATTTATCGGGAGCCTTTATGACGGGGTCCATATGTCGCAGGCCATTTTGACGTGGTCAGTTTGACGGGGCTCTTATGTCGGGGCCGATTTGTCGGGGTCGTTTTGACGGGGCCGTTTTGTCATTGGCCGTTTTGACGCCGTACGCTTTATAATAATAATAATAATAATAATAATAATAATAATAATAATAATAATAATAATAGTAATAATAATAATAATAATAAAAATAATAATAATAATAATAATAATAATAATAATAATAATAATAATAATAATAATAATAATAATAATAATAGTAGTAGTAGTAGTAGTAGTAGTAGTAGTAGTAGCAGCAGCAGCAGCAGCAGCAGCAGCAGCAGCAGCAGCAGCAGCAGCAGCAGCAGCAGCAGCAGCAGCAGCAGCAGCAGCAGTAGTAGTAGTAATAATAATAATAATAATAATAATAATAATAATAATAATAATAATAATAATAATAATAATGTTAATAATATTAATAATAAAATAAATAATATACCTAAATAATAATAATAATATTTTAAATAGCTCATCACCGAAAATTAGAAAATAAAGCTGTCCTTAGAGATCTAGATCAAGATATAAATGAAAGCGTTTGTCGCAAAAAAACGCCAACATGTAAGTGTAGGCCTTAATTACTACTATCTCATATTGAAAAGATTTCAGGAACGGCAACCGATTTTGCATTTATTGTTCAATAAGACTGTTTACGTTCATTTATTTTTTAAATAATAAAGTGTATTTAAAAGCTTAGGGGTCACCTATAAATGACGTCACGCTTTTTTGACGATTTTTACCTCCCCCCTCCCCTCCGTCACACGTCGTCACATAAAGCCAGACCCCCCCCCCCTAAAATGACGTCACACCTCAACCTACAACCCCCCCCCCCCCCCCTCAAAATTGCAGTTGAATTTTTTTTTAAACATCGATAATTTTCTAAAATCTTGTCTAAACTATTACAATTTATTAAAACAGTTATCTAAAACGCAAATTACGTCTAAAATTAGTTTTGTAACATTGCTTTTTTATATTGCAAAAGTGTGACGTCGCAACATCTGACCCCCCTCCCCCTAATCACACATCGTCACAAAATTACGGACCCCCTCCCCCCTACGAGTATGACGTCAGTTATGGATGACCCCTTATCATTATAATACGATGTTTATAGATCTAGGCGCACAGATTTTATTTCATAATTTACTGACAGTTTAAGATAACATTATGTGACTCTAAAGGAGTTTTTATCTAGACTCCAGTTTAATCTGGCCTATATCTAGATCTAAGAATCTAGGTCTTTATTAGTGTTTCGGCCAAAGAAAAAAATATAACAAAACGAAGTTTAAAATATTTTCACCTGGATCTTACTATGAGTCTATGAGAGTGTGAAATTTTGTTTAAAATTGCCCCTAGGTTTTAAAACACAACATTTTTCATAGCAGTTTCTAATATAGTCTAGACTATATTTATTAGTTCATATAGTAATGGGTCCTAAGAATTTTCAAAAGCGAAATCGCGCTTCTACAAATTTTAGCATCTTTTCTTGGAAAAGGCAGGGTTGCCATATTGGAAATTTAAGCATTTTATCAAATGGAACTGCAATATAAAATATGTTTAAAATATTTTCAACTGGATCTACTATGAGTCTATTGTCTATGTGAGAGTGAAATTTCGTTTAAATCATCGCCCCTAGGTTTTAAAACACAACATTTTTCATAACAGTTTCTAATTTTTAGACTATATTTATTAGTTTATATTAGTAATGAAATCTAAGAATTTTCAAAAGCCGAATCCCAGTTCTACAAATTTTAGCATCTTTTCTTGGAAAAGGCAGGGTGGCCATATTGGAAATTTAAGCATTTTATCAAATGGAACTGCAATATAAAATATGTTTAAAATATTTTCAACTGGATCTACTATGAGTCTATTGTCTATGTGAGAGTGAAATTTCGTTTAAATCATCGCCCCTAGGTTTTAAAACACAACATTTTTCATAACAGTTTCTAATTTTTAGACTATATTTATTAGTTTATATTAGTAATGAGTTCTAAGAATTTTCAAAAGCCGAATCCCAGTTCTCCAAATTTTAGCATATTTTCTTGGAAGTGGCAGAGTTGCCATATTGGAAATTTAAGAATTTTATCAAATGGAACTGCAATATAAAATAATAGAATTCGTTTTACTGTTTATATCCGGACTACTTATCTGGCAATTCAATTAAAAAATTTCTTTTTCAATACTATGTTGAAGATACAAGGCAAACCTAACTCAACGAGTCTGTATACATTTTATTATTTTTAAAAATTCATTTCATAAGAACCACATTTAACAACCCGTTTCCTTTAAATCTTTCCCTCTTAGTTAAATATATATAACAATTTAACATAGATAGATTTAACTAAGATAAATGATTAATAAATTTTTTAAAAAGTTTGGTCTTTTTGGCAGCTTATTATTTTATCAAATGACATATATAAAAATATACGATATATATAGATCTATAGTGACATAATACATATGGATCTAGTTTAGTATAGATCTATCAATAATTCTAAATAGATCTAGTAATAAAAAGATATAGTATACATTACTATTATTATTGAAATATTATAACATAGACCTATTAGGATATATTTTGTATTGTCGAGTAGATCCAGAGGCGTAGCAAGGGCGGGGCCGGGAGTGACACCATTTATGGGGTGACACCAAGGCAAAAAATAGCAAAAAGTACAGAAGAAAATGCATTTTTTGCCCGATCCATTAGTGATTAATTAAAGTTAAATAGTCTTTTAAGTACAAATTAACAATTATTGCAAAAGGGCAGGGTATTATAGACCTATGTAGGCCGACACACACCACACACCACACACACACACCCACACACACATATATATCTATATATATATATATATATATATATATATATATATATATATATATATATATACATGTAAATGTAGGCCTTAATTACTACTATATGTCTCATTTTGAAAAGATTTCAGGAACGGCAACCGATTTGGTATTTATTGTTCTATAAGAATGTTTACGTTCATTTCTTTTTAAATAATAAAGTGTATTTAAAAGCTTGATATTATAATACAATGTTTGTAGATCTAGGCGCACAGATTTTATTTCATAATTTACTGACAGTTTAAGATAACATTATGTGACTCTAGAGGAGTTTTTATCTAGACTCCAGTTTAATCTGGCCTATATCTAGATCTAAGAATCTAGGTCTTTATTAGTGTTTCGGCCAAAGAAAAAAAATATAACAAAACGAAGTTTAAAATATTTTCCACTGGATCTTACTATGAGTCTATGAGAGTGTGAAATTTTGTTTAAAATTGCCCCTAGGTTTTAAAACACAACATTTTTCAAAGCAGTTTCTAATATAGTCTAGACTATATTTATTAGTTCATATAGTAATGGGTCCTAAGAATTTTCAAAAGCGAAATCGCGCTTCTACAAATTTTAGCATCTTTTCTTGGAAAAGGCAGGGTTGCCATATTGGAAATTTAAGCATTTTATCAAATGGAACTGCAATATAAAATATGTTTAAAATATTTTCAACTGGATCTACTATGAGTCTATTGTCTATGTGAGAGTGAAATTTCGTTTAAATCATCGCCCCTAGGTTTTAAAACAAAACATTTTTCATAACAGTTTCTAATTTTTAGACTATATTTATGAGTTTATATTAGTAATGAGTTCTAAGAATTTTCAAAAGCCGAATCCCAGTTCTACAAATTTTAGCATCTTTTCTTGGAAAAGGCAGGGTGGCCATATTGGAAATTTAAGCATTTTATCAAATGGAACTGCAATATAAAATATGTTTAAAATATTTTCAACCTGATCTACTATGAGTCTATTGTCTATGTGAGAGTGAAATTTCGTTTAAATCATCGCCCCTAGGTTTTAAAACACAACATTTTTCATAACAGTTTCTAATTTTTAGACTATATTTATTAGTTTATATTAGTAATGAGTTCTAAGAATTTTCAAAAGCCGAATCCCAGTTCTCCAAATTTTAGCATATTTTCTTGGAAGTGGCAGAGTTGCCATATTGGAAATTTAAGAATTTTATCAAATGGAACTGCAATATAAAATAATAGAATTCGTTTTACTGTTTATATCCGGACTACTTATCTGGCAATTCAATTAAAAAATTTCTTTTTCAATACTATGTTGAAGATACAAGGCAAACCTAACTCAACGAGTCTGTATACATTTTATTATTTTTAAAAATTCATTTCATAAGAACCACATTTAACAACCCGTTTCCTTTAAATCTTTCCCTCTTAGTTAAATATATATAACAATTTAACATAGATAGATTTAACTAAGATAAATGATTAATAAATTTTTTAAAAAGTTTGGTCTTTTTGGCAGCTTATTATTTTATCAAATGACATATATAAAAATATACGATATATATAGATCTATAGTGACATAATACATATGGATCTAGTTTAGTATAGATCTATCAATAATTCTAAATAGATCTAGTAATAAAAAGATATAGTATACATTACTATTATTATTGAAATATTATAACATAGACCTATTAGGATATATTTTGTATTGTCGAGTAGATCCAGAGGCGTAGCAAGGGCGGGGCCGGGAGTGACACCATTTATGGGGTGACACCAAGGCAAAAAATAGCAAAAAGTACAGAAGAAAATGCATTTTTTGCCCGATCCATTAGTGATTAATTAAAGTTAAATAGTCTTTTAAGTACAAATTAACAATTATTGCAAAAGGGCAGGGTATTATAGACCTATGTAGGCCGACACACACCACACACCACACACACACACCCACACACACACACATATATATATATATATATATATATATATATATATATATATATATATATATATATATATATATATATATATATATATATATATACATGTAAATGTAGGCCTTAATTACTACTATATGTCTCATTTTGAAAAGATTTCAGGAACGGCAACCGATTTGGTATTTATTGTTCTATAAGAATGTTTACGTTCATTTCTTTTTAAATAATAAAGTGTATTTAAAAGCTTGATATTATAATACAATGTTTGTAGATCTAGGCGCACAGATTTTATTTCATAATTTACTGACAGTTTAAGATAACATTATGTGACTCTAGAGGAGTTTTTATCTAGACTCCAGTTTAATCTGGCCTATATCTAGATCTAAGAATCTAGGTCTTTATTAGTGTTTCGGCCAAAGAAAAAAAATATAACAAAACGAAGTTTAAAATATTTTCCACTGGATCTTACTATGAGTCTATGAGAGTGTGAAATTTTGTTTAAAATTGCCCCTAGGTTTTAAAACACAACATTTTTCAAAGCAGTTTCTAATATAGTCTAGACTATATTTATTAGTTCATATAGTAATGGGTCCTAAGAATTTTCAAAAGCGAAATCGCGCTTCTACAAATTTTAGCATCTTTTCTTGGAAAAGGCAGGGTTGCCATATTGGAAATTTAAGCATTTTATCAAATGGAACTGCAATATAAAATATGTTTAAAATATTTTCAACTGGATCTACTATGAGTCTATTGTCTATGTGAGAGTGAAATTTCGTTTAAATCATCGCCCCTAGGTTTTAAAACACAACATTTTTCATAACAGTTTCTAATTTTTAGACTATATTTATGAGTTTATATTAGTAATGAGTTCTAAGAATTTTCAAAAGCCGAATCCCAGTTCTACAAATTTTAGCATCTTTTCTTGGAAAAGGCAGGGTGGCCATATTGGAAATTTAAGCATTTTATCAAATGGAACTGCAATATAAAATATGTTTAAAATATTTTCAACCTGATCTACTATGAGTCTATTGTCTATGTGAGAGTGAAATTTCGTTTAAATCATCGCCCCTAGGTTTTAAAACACAACATTTTTCATAACAGTTTCTAATTTTTAGACTATATTTATTAGTTTATATTAGTAATGAGTTCTAAGAATTTTCAAAAGCCGAATCCCAGTTCTCCAAATTTTAGCATATTTTCTTGGAAGTGGCAGAGTTGCCATATTGGAAATTTAAGAATTTTATCAAATGGAACTGCAATATAAAATAATAGAATTCGTTTTACTGTTTATATCCGGACTACTTATCTGGCAATTCAATTAAAAAATTTCTTTTTCAATACTATGTTGAAGATACAAGGCAAACCTAACTCAACGAGTCTGTATACATTTTATTATTTTTAAAAATTCATTTCATAAGAACCACACTTAACAACCCGTTTCCTTTAAATCTTTCCCTCTTAGTTAAATATATATAACAATTTAACATAGATAGATTTAACTAAGATAAATGGTTAATAAATTTTTTAAAAAGTTTGGTCTTTTTGGCAGCTTATTATTTTATCATATGACATATATAAAAATATACGATATATATAGATCTATAGTGACATAATACATATGGATCTAGTTTAGTATAGATCTATCAATAATTCTAAATAGATCTAGTAATAAAAAGATATAGTATACATTACTATTATTATTGAAATATTATAACATAGACCTATTAGGATATATTTTGTGTTGTCGAGTAGATCCAGAGGCGTAGCAAGGGCGGGGCCGGGAGTGACACCATTTATGGGGTGACACCAAGGCAAAAAATAGCAAAAAGTACAGAAGAAAATGCATTTTTTGCCCGATCCATTAGTGATTAATTAAAGTTAAATAGTCTTTTAAGTACAAATTAACAATTATTGCAAAAGGGCAGGGTATTATAGACCTATGTAGGCCGACACACACCACACACCACACACACACACCCACACACACATATATATATATATATATATATATATATATATATATATATATATATATATATATATATATATATATATATATATATATACATGTAAATGTAGGCCTTAATTACTACTATATGTCTCATTTTGAAAAGATTTCAGGAACGGCAACCGATTTGGTATTTATTGTTCTATAAGAATGTTTACGTTCATTTCTTTTTAAATAATAAAGTGTATTTAAAAGCTTGATATTATAATACAATGTTTGTAGATCTAGGCGCACAGATTTTATTTCATAATTTACTGACAGTTTAAGATAACATTATGTGACTCTAGAGGAGTTTTTATCTAGACTCCAGTTTAATCTGGCCTATATCTAGATCTAAGAATCTAGGTCTTTATTAGTGTTTCGGCCAAAGAAAAAAAATATAACAAAACGAAGTTTAAAATATTTTCCACTGGATCTTACTATGAGTCTATGAGAGTGTGAAATTTTGTTTAAAATTGCCCCTAGGTTTTAAAACACAACATTTTTCAAAGCAGTTTCTAATATAGTCTAGACTATATTTATTAGTTCATATAGTAATGGGTCCTAAGAATTTTCAAAAGCGAAATCGCGCTTCTACAAATTTTAGCATCTTTTCTTGGAAAAGGCAGGGTTGCCATATTGGAAATTTAAGCATTTTATCAAATGGAACTGCAATATAAAATATGTTTAAAATATTTTCAACTGGATCTACTATGAGTCTATTGTCTATGTGAGAGTGAAATTTCGTTTAAATCATCGCCCCTAGGTTTTAAAACAAAACATTTTTCATAACAGTTTCTAATTTTTAGACTATATTTATGAGTTTATATTAGTAATGAGTTCTAAGAATTTTCAAAAGCCGAATCCCAGTTCTACAAATTTTAGCATCTTTTCTTGGAAAAGGCAGGGTGGCCATATTGGAAATTTAAGCATTTTATCAAATGGAACTGCAATATAAAATATGTTTAAAATATTTTCAACCTGATCTACTATGAGTCTATTGTCTATGTGAGAGTGAAATTTCGTTTAAATCATCGCCCCTAGGTTTTAAAACACAACATTTTTCATAACAGTTTCTAATTTTTAGACTATATTTATTAGTTTATATTAGTAATGAGTTCTAAGAATTTTCAAAAGCCGAATCCCAGTTCTCCAAATTTTAGCATATTTGCTTGGAAGTGGCAGAGTTGCCATATTGGAAATTTAAGAATTTTATCAAATGGAACTGCAATTTAAAATAATAGAATTCGTTTTACTGTTTATATCCGGACTACTTATCTGGCAATTCAATTAAAAAATTTCTTTTTCAATACTATGTTGAAGATACAAGGCAAACCTAACTCAACGAGTCTGTATACATTTTATTATTTTTAAAAATTCATTTCATAAGAACCACATTTAACAACCCGTTTCCTTTAAATCTTTCCCTCTTAGTTAAATATATATAACAATTTAACATAGATAGATTTAACTCAGATAAATGATTACTAATTTTTTTTAAAAGTTTGGCCTTTTTGGCAGCTTATCTTTTCATCATATGACATATATAGAAATATACGATATATATAGATCTATAGTGACATATGGATCTAGTTTAGTATAGATCTATCAATAATTCTAAATAGATCTAGTAAGAAACAAGTTAATAAAAAGTCTAGTGACAATTTAAGCGCAATTTCCTTAATTAATTTTTTTGTGACCGAACGAAAGGATATTTTTGAAAACTTTCTTCGGCAATATTGTTCTAAATTATGACAGGAATCGATTTGTAAATGTTTCAAGTCGCTAAGTGGTCTGGTTGCCGAGATATGGGCCAAAAACTGCATTTTTTCGAGGTTATTTTGCTTTTCCAGGAAATCCAGGAAGGAATTCCGGGAATTTTTTTGGCCCACAATAATCTTCGGAAATTGCTTAACATATTTGCTTTGGAACTAGTCCTCGATATTGCTTCGTTGAGGAGTAGATACGACTTAAAGCTGCGGAAACACATCGGACACACATCCATCCTTGACGAGTTAATAATCGCAATTGTCCGTATGGAAATTGCGCTAAAAATATAGCATATATTATTATTATTGAAATATTATAATAAAGACCTATTAGGATATATTTTGTATTGTCTAGTAGATCCAGAGGCGTAGCTAGGGCGGGGCCGGGAGTGACACCATTTAGGGGGTGACACCAAGGCAAAAAATAGCAAAAAGTACAGAAGAAAACTGCCTTTTTTGTCCGATCCATTAGTGATTAATTAAAGTTAAATAGCCTTTTAAGTACAAATTAACAATTATTGCAAAAGGGCAGGGTATTATAGGCCTATGTAGGCCGACACACACCACACACACACACATAAATATATATATATGTATATATATATATAAATATATATATGTATACATATATATATATATGTATATATATATATATATATATATATATATATATATATATATATATATATATATATATATATATATATATATATATATATATATATATATATACTTTTTTCTTTGGGTGGGATGACACCACAAAATGACACTCCGGGTGACACCCCACCAAGCTACGCCGTTTCATAGATCTAGTATGTAATAGTTATTGTATAGGTATATAATATAGGGACCCATTTATATATATATATATATATATATATATATATATATATATATATATATATATATATATATATATATATATATATATATAATGGATCCCTATATTATATATACATATATACATATATATAAATGTATATAGATATATAATAATAACAATTATAATAATAATAATAATATACCTAATATTAATAATAGACCTAATAATAATAGTAATATTGATGATAATAATAATAGTATTAATAATAGACAAAATGATAGGTTCAAATCTGGGTCCAAGTCAGTAGAACAACCCTGAGTCCACCCAGCTCTGATGGGTTCCTAACACATGTTAGGGAAAGTAAATGTTGTTGGGCAAAGTGCTGACCACATCTTCCTTTCATATGCCGAGGTCAAGAAACATATGAACTACTTCATCTACCCAATGTATTGCTAAATCTAAAGAGGATTATTTACTTTTTACGTATAAAATTACAAAATTTACCAATTTAAAACCTATTAGTCTAGGCCTAACTATTGTTGAAATATGAATTGATGTACCTCTCCACCTGTTGTTTTCAACAATAAAAAATGTTTTAAAATTTTTACTTTTGAAGAAAGTAATGATAAAATTTCTGGTAATAAAATATATCAGTAAATAAATGTTTAATATTTGAAATGGTATATTTGCAATATTGTAATAAAAAAAGAAGATGGTACTAGATGGGCAAGGTTTTAAGAATGAGATCAGTTAAAGGATGGTACTGAACTAGATGCTTCAAGGAAAAAGGAATCGGCGAGGGAGGTGTAGAGGTGTACAGTGGAAAAACATGAAAATTACATGAGACCAACAGTCGTGGAAAGAGCTGTCTGTGATGTCTCCATGTGTCCTGAATATTGAAGGGAAAAGATATAAAATGAAATGATGATTAGCATTTTTTACATCGCTAATTATAATTGTTTTTTACATAGGCTACTGAGCACTGCAAGTTATGACATAATTTTAACTGTACATCTTTAGCATATTAGACAATTAAAAGAAAAGAAGGCCTATTGAACAGAACATGTAACTTCAATAAATCTTTAAAATGATAAAACATTTTCAGTTTTTACAAAGCTAGATATAATACTTTAGCTACATTAAACAATAATTTAAACCATGACAGTTATATATAAATTACATGACAGTTATATATAAATTAGACTTCCAAAAAAAAAAGAAGATATTGCTGGATGAGTCTTGTCCTAAGAATGAATCCACATGATAATGCAGGAATGGCAGTAAACTGGATGCCTCAAGGAGAAAGAAAGTAGGGAAGGCCATGGGAGATTTGGATTAGCACTGTGGGGAAGCAGCTGACAGAATCAGGACTGTCTTTGAGGACTGCCACGAAAATTGCCTGAGACAAACAACATTGGATGGATCTTTCTGTGGCAGCCCCATGCGTCTTGGGCACAAGAGGGCAAAGATGATGTTATACTTGGGCTGTATGCAGCAATAGTATATATAATTTATGAATAAACTACAAAGTTACACAAAAATTCTAATACTAAATAATTTACTATGACTCTAGCCATAAGAATACAAGTTGATAAATTTATGTCTATGAGAATTCATTTTGTTTGATCAACGTTAATGTTGGCTGCATTTTTTCTCTTCTTCTCATTTTATGTTTGAAATCGTCTATAGTGGCAAAGTAATATAGGCCTACATCTTTATTAAAATAATTAGATTTTAATAAACAATAAATATAAGCCCCCACTTATCACTTAAACCGCTTTTTAAAAACTCACAATTTATAAGTAGATCCTTATAAAATAATACAATTTCAGAAAATAGCAGTACACATTGAATTTAATAGGTATTACCACTGGCATTATAATGGCCAGTCTTCAGCTTTTAAAAATTAGCTTTTACAAAATGACTAATGCTTAATATTTTACTAGACTGTAACTTGAATGATTGTTAAACTGATTTGGTTCACTTCTGTGTTACAATAAACTATATTTTCTTCTCATCCAAGTATTTAGCATCTCTTTTAATTATATATTTGATAGTGGTGGTTACAATGCAATTTTAGTAACGTGATATCATTAGGGCAATGTTTTTTACCAGACATTCTAGAATATTTTAAGTGTTTCACAGCTCTCTACTCATATCTTGCGACATTGAAACATTGTATTTATGAAAAATAATGTTACTCATGTGTTTTAAAAACAATAGAATCAGGGGCGGAACTACAGTTCCGCCAGACCCCGCAATGCGGGGGGGGGGGGGGGGGGGCCCACGCCGTTTAGGGGGCCCACAGCCGCCCATAATCATTTTTTTATAGTTAAAATTAATTTTCTTGCATTTTTGACATGATAGTTGTTTTGAAAAAAGAATACTGTAGCTGCGGTTTGAGTATCTTTATTCTATAGACACCATCCCACGTTCTTGTATATTCTTTTTCCTACAATCAAACACACGCTTTTGTCGGCAAAATTCTTTTGAAAAAACATCAATTGCGCGAGAGGCCGATAGATTTTAAGACGGCTTTTTGAGACCATCCCAAATTTGGTACTGATGGATAAAAGCACATCGGTGCTTTGTTGTCCCTTTTAAGTTCCTTTCTCAGACCTCCCCTCCCGCTTTTAGCCTTACAAGAAGCGAATAGATAGCGCCTCAACAACTAAGCTGGCTCGTTTCGGTGGTAGTGTAGACAAACTAACGCTCCAACAACTAATATCCAAGAAATAAAGTGCCGACATTGTTTACGTTTAATAACCACTGTTCTAGAAAACAAGGCAAGAGTCTCAAATAAATACACGAATGATATATATATATATATATATATATATATATATATATATATATATATATATATATATATATATATATATATATATATTTTAGTTTCGTCACTGGCACCTTGATAGTGGTTTTATAAATAACAAACAGATAACAGATCTAATACAGTAGTGATGTTATATAGTAGCTAAGACATGCTGTTGCGTAAGCAAAATTTTTTAAAAAATTATACACATTTGCTGTACTGCAAAAGATAGGCAAACGCTCAAACCACTTCCATAAATTATTTCCCTTTTTCAAATAGTCAAATTGGGTTGCTCAAAAGCTCTTTTTAATAGATTTGTAATAATCAAATTAAACAGCAATTACTGGTCTTAATTATTATTAAGATAATACTATAATACTATTTTCGTATTGTGTTTATATATATATATATATATATATATATATATATATATATATATATATATATATATATATATATATATATATATATATATATATATATATATGGTGGGGCCCAAAAAATTTTTTTGCGGGGTGGCCCATTTTTTCTAGTTCCGCCACTGAATAGAATAGAAGGTATTTGATTAAAATTGAGGTCAGCCAGTTTCTGTTCTGAAGTAAAAGATTATCATTCAAATGCAGCAAATCATTGTTTGTTAAAACTAATTAATCTTATTAGTATAATAAATGAGGCTTAAAAATTAGTGCTAATATACTGGTACAAATGTTTTAAAATGATTGTTTTATCTTTTCACAGCCATTAAACGTCATGTAAAACAAGATGATGTTGAAGTTCTTGTGAAATGGCTTGATGGTCGGCATGAAAAATATATAACTGTTTCCCACCTTGATACAATACACAATGTTAGTATTTCATGTAACCTGATAGCATCATACAGTGGAGTGCAGAGATGGGGGGGGGGGGGGGAATCAGGGCCTAGGCTCTGGGCATCCACTCCAGGGGGGGGGGGGCATCCAACTGATAATTTTATCATTTATTTTTTTGTAATTAAAAAAACGTGTTGCTCACTGGTTCATTAACTTGCCAAGCTCAACTATAATACATACTCAATCGTCTAACCCTCATTTGTTTTGTCATACTGTCTATATAGGTAGGGTAGGGTAGGGTAGGGTAGGGTAGGGTAGGGTAGGGTAGGGTAGGGTAGAGTAGGGTAGGGTAGGGTAGGGTGGGGTTGGGTTGGGTATGGTAGGGTAGGGTACGGTAGGGTACGGTAGGGTAAGGTACAGTACAGTACAGTACAGTACAGTACAGTACAGTACAGTACAGTACAGTACAGTACAGTACAGTACAGTACAGTACAGTACAGTACAGTACAGTACAGTACAGTACAGTACAGTATATTTTAAGGGCATCCAGTAATATGCCCACTTCGCTTTAATATACATTTTAAAGGCATCCATATAGTAAGTATGCCGATTGTCATTTTATATATTGTAACGGCATCGGATGAACGTTGTCAAACCGCAATCGACTTTTATTTTTATATACCGTATATAGAGAAAAAACAAATCGCGACCTGCGGGGGTGCCACCCCTGCGAATTTGAATTTTTTTTTCGCAGAAACCTCCCCAGAAATATTCTTAGCATTTTTCCAAAGTTTCATGGCGATCGTGTGAACAGTGTCACTGCAATTCACTTTTATTATTTTTATATACCAGATGTAGAGAAAAGTCGCACCCTCCCGTGGCACCTTTGCGAAATTAAAAATTAATATTTTACAGAACCATTCCCTAGAGTGTTCTAATGAACTCACCAAAGTCTCATGCATATCGGATGAATGATGTCAAACCAAAATCGACTTTTATTTTTATATACCGTACATAGAGTAAAATCCCACCCTCCTGTGCAGCGCCCTTGCGAAATCAAACATGTTTTTTTTACAGAACCCTTCCTTTGAGTGTTCTAATCGACTCACCAAAGTTTGATGGCGATCGGATGAAAGGAGTGAAACCGCAATAGACTTTTATTTTTATATAGCGTGTATAGAGAAATATTCGCAACAACTTCCCAAAGTTTCACAGCGAGTGATGAGAGGTGTAGTAATGCATAAAAGACAGACAGACATACAGACAGACAAACATACATTGATCTCTCTCTCTCTCACTCTCTCTCTCTCTCTCTCTCTCTCTCTCTCTCTCTCTCTCTCTCTCTCTCTCTCTCTCTCTCTCTATATATATATATATATATATATATATATATATATATATATATATATATATATATGTATGTATATATATATATAATATGTATATATATATATATATATATATATATATATATATATATATATATATATATATATATATATATATATATATGTGTGTGTGAGCGGGTGAATGGATTATTTGTTTTGTATTATTTTATTTGTTGCGAATCTGGGAGTGCATGGTGGTCCAATGGGGAACAGGCCACGGGGTCCCCCTTCCGTCCGAAGCGGTCAGTATATAAACTGACCACTCGGATAATTTCTTCCTTTTTTGACCGCCAGAATGTAGGTCAGGTCAGCTTCTGTGGTCGCGCTTTGTGCGTTGGAGGTATTTGTTTTTTTATACTTTATCTTTATGTGATTTGTATGAATGCGACTGTCGATGTTTCTCGTTTTCTTTCATTTTCGTCTAAAACGAGATAGTGAGCATCGGCATGTCTGGTATGCACGTGGTGTGTTATTTTGTTATTTTTTTAAAATGTATTTTTGGTGTTTTCTACACCCGTGGCGTGTGTTTTCGGACCACGTGGTTTAGGCCAGTGTGTTTAGGAGTGTTTCCTAAACTGGTGTGAATGCGTGTGTGCATTTACCTGATTGTTTTATGATGTGTTATTGACTAGGATTGGCTTAGTCAATAGTCAGTTGTTTTAGACAGTAATTAGATTAGTATATTTTAGTTGCCTCGAGTTTTAGGTTGTTTAAAATTAATGTGTGTGCTGTTTCGTGCAACGTCATGTTGAGTATCGCTTGCTTTGTGTCTGCCTTCATTGGGGCCTTAGCGGAGTGTGTTAACTTTAATGTTATCAATATGGATATTGTTTATGTAGACCAATGGCTTCGGGCTTCCTTGTATAGGAAAGATTGGTTCTACGATGAATTTGTTTACACGTTATTTTTAAGTTGCTAGTTCTTCTTTAGACAGTGGTTAGTTGTTTTTGAGAATTGCTTTTAGAATTGTATAGTAAGGATTAGTTTTACTCGAGGCTTTAGCTAGATAGTAGTAGTAGGTAGCAGTTTGAACTTGTGTATATATTTATGTATATATCTGCCATTACCATGCATTTTTCTTATGTTTCCCTTTTCTTTTTCTCTCCCCCCCCCCTTTCCAGTGAGGTTGCTTGGGCAACTTGGCTGGGTGTTTTGTATATATTGTTTTGTACGTAATGTCCTCTACGTAATGTATTGTACGTAGTGGTTGTACGTTGTGTTTTGTTGGAGGTATTTGTTTGGTGTGGACTTTTGGATGTCGAGAATGGATGAAGGGAGGTTTCTGTGTGTCAGGGCCTGGACCATCCTAGACATCATAAGTCGGCGCAACACCAGCAAATGGTCAAACGTAATGTTTTGTTTGATGTAAAAAGTTTGTTTCGTTTGGTTCTGTTTTGTGTCAGTTTTATCTATTCTTTTTTTATAACTTTTGGTTCCATATTTTGTTGAATAAATCTATATTAGTCATTCTTGATAAATAAATTTTATTAACTGTAAAAGTTTTTGTTTTATTTTAGTAGCTGATTATTTAGACTAAGGTTAGGGTTTAACCACTGTGGGTTCTACCACGGTTGCACTGACCGGGCAGATTAGTTAGTTAAGCCTAGAAGGGTAGATTTTAGGTATCCCCCCTAGCAGGGCTTACATATATATATATATATATATATATATATATATATATATATATATATATATATATATATATATATATATATATATATATATATATATATATATATACTAGTGTACCCGTCCCCCGCGCGTTGCCGCGGGGATAGAAGAAAGTATGACGAAATGTATTAGAAAGATTTCACCAACGTGTTACCAATCATATGTTCTTAGACGCGTGACCGTCTTTACTAAAAGTGAGTTATTTAAATGTAAACAATGCCTGCGCTTAAATCATAAATATCGGGATACATGTTTACCTACACTACCACATGTAAACATTGAGTGTACATTAATCACTCACCGAAATAATGTTAGTCACACTTTGGTGACCGCCCATGTGTAAGAGACGTACAGAGGCGCTCTCAGGGCCCACACCCCCCGATTACACAACCGCATAGGCGCGGCGTACGACCCCTGGCTCCTTAAAAGTGATAGGCGCCATAGTGCCAAATAGCATCCTGTTAATAATGATGCAGATTTCATCATTCGCTAATGTGCCACAAATGATCAGGATTTTTTTCTTTAACACGTAAAAAAGTATTTGACATGTTTTAAAAATCAGTGTGACTGATGCAGTATGCTAGCGTTACTATAGGTCTATTATTAGATGCTCGATCTCAATTTCTGACTGGATTGTCTAATAGTAGATGCTTATTGCATCATTCGCAAAGTGACGAAACTCTACAGTAGGCTCCTCATATTCAAAAAGTTATTTTTTCATCTTTGGCAAGGTGACGAAACTGTACAGAAGGATTTCCTCGCGTTACAAAGTTATTTTTAGAAGACTGTTGTAGTTTTACCGCTGAATATAGTAGTACCCCTTACTCGCTATGCAGGACGCTCGATTAATGGATGCCAAGTGCCAACATAGTCGCTCTAAAACTCTGGGCGCCAAACCGTGTATTGACGAAAGTTGTACCCTATATGAAAATATAGAAACTTTAGTTTTCTTTTTCGCAGAAATATTCTCGGGATTATTCTCATCTACTCCCTAAAGTTTCATGGCACTCGATAAACCGCATCCTAGTTTTATTTTTTATATACCGTGTATAGAGAAAAAAAATCGCCCCCCCCCGGGGGCGCCGCCCTTGCAATATTAAAAAATATTTTTTTTTGCAGAACCCTACCATTGAGTGATCTAATCATCTCCCCAAATTTTCATGGTACACGGATGAACGGTGTGAAACCGAAATAGACTTTTATTTTTATAAACCGTATATGGAGAAAAATCGCATCCTCCCGTGGCGCCGCCCTTGAGAAATTAAAAAAAGGATTTTTTTTTACAGAACCCTTCCCTGAATTGTTCTATTCAACTCCCCAAAGTTTGATGGCGATCAGATAAATGGTGTCAAACCAAAATCGACTTTTATTTTTATATACCGTATATTGAGAAAAATTCCATCATTCCGTGTCGCCGCCCTTGCGAAATTAAAAAAAAAAAGATTTTTTTTACAGAACCATTCCCTGGAGTGTCCCAATCAACTCCCCCAAAGTCTCATGGCTATCGGATAACGGTGTCACAGCAAAATCTACTTTTATTTTTATATACCGTATATAGAGAAAAAAGGCACCCTCCCGTGGAGCCGCCCTAGCGAAATTAAAAATAATTTTTTTACAGAACCCTTCCCTAGAGTTTTATAATGAACTCCCAAAAGTTTCATGCCTATCGGATGAACGGCGTCACTGCAATTAACTTTTATTATTTTTATATACCGTATATAGAGAAAAATCGGACCCTCCCGTGGCGCCGCCCTTGCGAAATTAAAAATTAGTTTTTACAGAACCCTTCCCTAGAGTGGTATAATGAACTCCCCAAAGTCTCATGGCTATCGGATGAACGATGCCAAACCAAAATCGTTTTTTATTTTTATATACGGTATATAGAGAAAAACAAATCGCGCCCTGCCGGGGCGCCACCCCTGCGAATTTGAAATTTTTTTTCGCAGAAACCTCCCCAGGAATATTCTCAACAACTTCCCAAAGTTTCACGGCGATGTGATGAGAGGTGTAGTAATGCATAAAGGACAGACAGACAGACAGACAGACAGACAGACAGACAGACAGACAGACAGACAGACAGACACACACACACACACACACACACACACACATTGCTTTTTATATATATAGATAGATATATATGACTGGCATCATAACTCACTCAGAGAATGACATAATTTTGTTTTAATTAATACTGTAACGTTAAAGACATATAAGCCACTCTGAGGCTTAGATATAGGTACTACGTGGGAGAGAGTGGTTAAAAATGTAACGCAGTTAGTTTATTAAAAAAAGTCACTTTATTACCATGGTGACGATGTATATTTTGTGATGTTTTCTGAATTGAGAGGGGTGGGGTACAAGGAGGGAAAGATTAAAAATCAGCTATGTATGATTTGTCATATCAAATGTAATTAGATTAATATTTTATTTGTATTTCAGGTAAAGGCCAAACTGCTATTTTTATCAAACATCCCAGATGTAGAGGACAAATTTGATGTGTTTATGAGCATTCCGGGCAGTGAGAATGACACTCCTGAAAACATATGTTGTAATGATGATCAAATTTTTAGGGACCACATAGCCTCCTGTAACTTTATTTTCATACAAGTAAAGAGGTAATCACTTTTTTATTTAGTTGTAATGATAATAAACATTTTAATTCAACTTCAAAATTGTCTATAAATATTTTTGAAGTACAATGTTGTATACATGATGTTGAAATTAAGAACGGTATTCACTTTTTAGTTTTGAAACAGGAAAATGGGATGGCGTTTGCTACAAACGGGATATTTTCAACGACATTCGCATTGCATCAGGTATATTTTTAAAAGTAAATTTTATTCATATCAAACTGTCCTTAAAATGAAAAAGTCTGGTCTGGAAGCACATTAAGAAAGAGAAAGTCATTAGTAATTATATTGTACCATTAATGTTACAGAGAAACAAGTTTAGTTATTGGTAGTTAAAAGAATAAATTGAGTGGTCAGATAGTAGAGCTTATGATTGCTAACCTGAATGTCTTAAGTTCAGATCTGGGATAATTCTGTAAGAGGACCCTGGTTGCACCCACTCTGATGACTCCTAGCTCAAGTTATGTAAATAAAGTTGCTAGGCATAGTGCTGACAACACTATCTCTCTTATGCCAAGGTCATTTAAACTGATGAGCTCTACTTCATCTGGCCCTGGATGATGATGTAGAGAATAATTAAAATGATGATTTAAAAAAGTGTCTGCAGTTGTTGTATAATGACATCAGTGCTTATATTTTAAATTAAAAAAACAAATCTTCACCCCATAATCAAGCATGTTAGATAATGTTGTTATGCAGGGTTTCATTTTCCTTATTGATTTGAAAAGTGTTAGACAAGACCATGGTCAAAATTTTCACTATAGTAACATTTGTCTGTTTTCCAGTCCAGTCAATTGTTATAAAGTATATTTGCTGATTTTTGTTTTGAGTTAGTCTTTTGGACTAAACAAAACTGGAATAACTAAGAAGTATTACACTGCCAGTATATTTCATGAGTACTCTTTGTTCAGCTATATCAACTTAGTAGATAGGCTAGTTTCATCAACATCAATACTGTAGTCTTCATCCTAAACATAACCCAAGCCCAATTCAATACCTAGACCATACAATGTGCATAACAATTATCAAGGTATCATTATGCATGATGGATATGTTGGTATTAAACTAAAGATAGTTTTTAATAGTATTCCTTTTAAAAGCAATATTAAATTCACAGTTTTTAATTTTTTTTTCTAAATTATTTATTTTTACTATTTGTGCTATAAATTAATGGATAAGTGGCAGTATTCTCCACCATTTCTCAATTACTACAATTTAAAGATGGAAGTATTCCTTCATCTTTTGCAATCAAATTAATAATTTATAGATACGTTTTTTGTGTACGCTCATGGAGATTTGATAGGTTAAGTTAAAGTAAGTAATACTTTGTTAAAATGTAGCATAATAATATTTCCTTTAAAATTTGTCCATTTGTACAACACAGGCCTACATTTCATGTATCTTTGTATTAAAACGAATCATATACTACTCTTTAACAAATTATCTAAATTATAGAATGACTAAATAAAACCATTTGAAAATTATTTCCTTTGACAGTAAGAAGAATAAAAAAGCTATAAAAACATATTAGTAATAGGATTATACATAATCTATCTATCTATATACTACTAAAAGTCAGAAATGTGTAAATTTTTAATTTATTTGTATGTTTGTCTGTTCAGCTAGATCAGAGCATCTGCACCATGTGCAGAACTATAAAATACATATTTATGTAGAGAATAATGTGCTTTTTCCCCCAAATGTTACACACAAATTTATTTGAAGATGATAATAAATCTATTGATATATTTATTTGTAGAAACACCCACCCCTTTAATTGTAAAAGTTTGGAACAAATACTTTATTTACAGAAAAATTAATAACTTTCACATGGAACTATAGTTATGTCACTTGAAACAAATAAGAATTTTTCAAAGTGAAAAGAAACTTATGAAGTTTTTACTCTAAGAAAAGTATACGCAACAAAATAACATCATTGATTCAATAGTAAAAATAGAATTTAAAATCTAATGCCGAAAACAATACACAATAATAATGATGTTATAGATACTTGATAATAAAGACACTAACATTACCGCTTAATTTATTTGTCTTATCTTAAAAGTGGTCTGCATGCAGAGTTTCTTTCCAAATACTTTATTAACTTATTCAAAAGTTTAATGCATTAAAAATCTAAATTTTCTGTCAGCTATAGCTGAGTTGGGACTTCTTTTAGATGTGAATGATAAAATTGCTTTTCTTAAAGAAATATAAATTCTAAAGGATTTAAAATTACTTTCCTGATTAATGTTGACATTTATTAATTTATGTTTTATTAGTTAGTTTTATTTTGTTTAATGAAGCCTTATATTTTTAAAGATTGTTTGGTTCGAGCAATGGAAATGCAAATCAGTATCTATTGGGATATTGAAAATTGCTGCATCCCTAAAGGAAAAGATGGAAATGTCATCTTGAATAGGATAATCACATGCATTTGTGAAGGATTTAATTTTATAGGAAATATAAACGTTGTAATCCAAAACAAAAATCATAAACGAGTTCTACACTTACGCTCCAATGAGGTAAATAGGACTATGAATAATGTAAATCAAATGTATGAATGAGTAATCTGTATATATTTATGTTTGTAAGTGA
Organism: Physella acuta; assembly: GCF_028476545.2. NCBI lineage: Eukaryota > Metazoa > Mollusca > Gastropoda > Physidae > Physella > Physella acuta. The sequence continues at coordinate 18,881 of NW_026733683.1, read as the reverse complement.
GAAACTGTTTGCTATCCTGTAAAGTCCCAAAATCAAAACCCTGTGCAGATGAGTCCAAAATTTTTTTTTCATTTTGGCATTGCGTATATATATATATATATATATATATATATATATATATATATATATATATATATATATATATATATATTTATATATATTTCACTTGATATATTTTTGTGTTGACATTTTAAAAAATTCTCTTGTATTTTATAGAAGGTACGTTTCATCTTTCCTGATAATGAAAAACAGAATATTTCTGATCAAAAGATTGAAAAGTTGATGCTATCAGACAGTGATAATTTTCAAACATTTGTACTGATCTCAGGTATGTTTATCTTAAAAGAATTTGTTTATGTAATGTAGCGCATCAAAGCAGATGTAAATGTTTTGCATTGTCAAGAAACCACATTTTCATCTGGGTGATGCTTCACTTGTTAACTGATGCTTATGGACTCCTTATTTTACTGTTTAAAAAGATCATTAGTTATAACTATTTAGTCATTTCATCATCAAAAATTTACATTAAATCATTATTTTTGTTCAAATATACTCAAAATAATATTAACACCGTTTCAAAGTAACTTATTTTGGTTTTGTCATAGAAACGTACTATAATTATTGTTTATTTTACTGTTTAAAAATAATTATTAGTTATGATTATTTACATTCCATCATTATTTAGGTATTTGCAAAAAATTAGATTAAATTACTATTTTGTTTGTATATACTTAATAAAATAGTCACCATTTCAAGGTTATGTATTTTAGTGGTGTCAAAGGAATAGTTAATATAAAATTTGCTTAGAACTATTTTATCATTTCTCAGGGGACAAGGACTTCACTGTTTTGCTGTTTGAATTAAGGTATATGAAGAGAGTGCCCACAATTCTGATTCATAGAAGTGATGTTGATCAAGAACTAACATTTTTTCCAAATGTGCTTTTCATTTATGAAGATTTTATTAAGGATCTTCCTGATCTAGTTGTTGTTCCAGGTACTAAAAAAAATCTGTTTCGCAGGCTTTCACACAATATGTTTCCAATTTAATATAGTTTAAATAAATAATACTTTTTTGTTGTTGAGATTTATATGAACTCTATTTAATCATTGTAGGCCTATGATAAATTCAAATATTTTACTAGCAGCTAAATTTAAGTTTTGATTACTATAATTTTTTGAAAACAATAATTTGGTTTGTTTAATGTTTGACAATTGTTAATATTTTGAATATGGTAGAACTCACAAGTGCTGAAGAATCTGAAATTTCCACAGAGGTAAGATAAATCATAAAATCTGCTATCAAATTAATTGCCTTCTCAATTTGTGATTCATATGTCTATCTCTCTCATTTTCTCATATCTCGCTCTTTCTCCTATCTCTCTGTGTATGTTTGTCTGCTTTGAATTACTACACCAGTCATCTGATGTCCATGAAACTTTGGAAAGTTGTTGTGTGCAAACAATTTTAAAAATATCATGCTCCCCACAGGCCCTCATTGCCGCCTCTCCTCTCTCATACCTCCCGATCCCTCAAAATCTTTTGAATACTGAATGAGATCTAACCAATCTTAGATGGGGCTTTATTTATATATACAAGTCTAGTTAACTTGGACTTAATGGCAAAAACAAATTTGCAAAACAAGTAATATAATTGTAAACACATCTAAAAACTCAGGTAGCACTCACCATCTCCATCATCTGCTTAAAGGATAAAATGTTTTTATTTGGTTTTGAAGTAGGGCTTAAATAACTTCTATTGATATATCTGGTATTTTGAAAAGGGGTTATCCATTCATAACGGCCACAAAACCTTTCAATTTTAGATTCCCCCTATTCTCTGTCCACATACATTGACTTTGGATAAAAGCCCCATATCCCCTCACCCCCAATGTTGACATCCACTAAAATCTTAATAGTTCTCTTACTTCAAATACATGCCAAATAATTAAATAAGATGTTAGCTTGCAATATTAGATATTTAAATACTAAGTTATTATTTTTTAAAATGTCTTTAATAAAATAATAAAAGTACAATCTAGAATGCGTTGGGTAAATAAATTAAATGTTAAATATTAAATAGGCCTATGCCTTTATGAAACATTCTCCCTGTATAAAAACTGATGCAGGTTACTAAACATGTTTATTCTTGCTTGGGAAAATGTCAAAAGGATTATTATAGCCACATGGAAGTTCTTAAACTCTATTTCTATTTTCATTCAACCCTGACCACAGAGGTATAAACTTTATATATAGAGCATGATTTAATGTCTACATAGACCCAAACCCACCTGCACCCAGTCAACATGCATTCACAAAAGTTGACTTTATTGGCACCCCCCACCCCCTCCCCCCACCCCTTCCACATGGAAGTCATAAATGGGTGATTCCAAGTGGTGTGGTATGTCTATCCTAACACTATAAAAAAATGTAGCTAATATTAACAGTTGACATCTTTCTTTCTTATTAACAGGTAGAAAAGTATGAAAACCGTAAGAATTTTGTTTTTCAATTTTAGGTTATTTTGTATCTGCAATAACATAATTAAATAGTGAGCCAAATTATTTGTATGTTAAACATTGCTGGATTGAAATTCTCTTTGTGAAAATAGACTATAGGAAATTAAGTATAAGAAATAAAAGGCGATTGCCATTTTGTAAGTATTTATCTATAAATAGGTATGATTAACAATGCAGTTTTTAATTTTTAAAAATTTCAATGCTATTTCTACTGTTATTGTCATTTACCTTTCACTTAATCAACTGATACTTGTTAACAGCCTTATTTATTTCTTTAAAAGAACACTCTCTATTTTTTTAGTCTTTTTAAAATGTATATAAAAACAATCAAAACAAATTGATGTTATGATATTTTATTCTAGTTCAGCAACCAAATGAGATTGTTAAGTTTAACAACATCAAAAAAAAGATTACAATTCATCCTCAAGATCGTGTGGCAAATGTGAGTCTGTATTATTTATTAAATAGCAATATATTTTGGCTGACATAATAAAAAAGTTTAGCTAATAATTTATAAAGGAAATAACAAGCTCATGAAGTGAACTGAACCATACTTTATCATATTGAGATTCACACTTACAAGTTTTTTTCTCATTACTTATTACTCTGTAAATGAGCTGATAAAAAAAATACAAAAAAAGAGAACATGAAAAAAAATGTAGTATGAACAGTCTGAGGATGGTCTTATAGATACCAGCAGTAAAAATGTTTACATTTTTGGAGGGTCTTATTCCAATATTGTAATTGATAATGAATACTAATTAATTAGAAGCTATAGAAGGAATCATTGATATGATTGGCTTCTTTCAATAATGATTAGTTATTAGTTCCAACCGTAATTAAGGTAAATTCATAGTTATTAAATTTTAACTCTAGAAGTTTGGTAATAAACGTAGACTAAATGTTAAAACAAAATTGTTTGGTTTTTTTTTTAGATTTGTAGAACACTAATTTGTTCTCAGCTGGACATTTTGTTTTGTTATTGCAGGTTTTAAAACAGTTGTTTTATCTGTCAAATGAGGATGAAGGAAACTATGTAATTGAAAACACCTCAAGAAAAAAAATCCTTACAGCTGACGATACATTTTTGGATGTTTCAGGATGTCACTTTTCCATCAAGGATGTCAAAAAAAGGCATAGTAGTTAACCCTTAAAATGTTCAACATTATAAAAGTTGAAAGAAGTGAATCTGCCATTGTAACACAACTTTTTTTTAAGTTTTTAGGTCCATTCTAATTTAGCTAATTTATAGTAAGTCTGAATTCTACTCTCTAATTGCCCCTAGACATACTAGTATAGTTTCTTCCTGACTTCCCTTCCTGGTTAATTGGAAAATAACTTTTCTTTTTACATTTTCACATAGATGTGTTTCATCTTTCAAGATACTTTCCTACTGTAATAGAGACATGAGTAAGGATTAAACTATTATTGTTTATAATTTAGAATATAATTTACTACATATTAGATTAGCCATCATGCAACTTTTGTCTCTTTTGTGGACTTTACTAGCTTGAGCCAGACAACAACAGGATGTCAAGATATAAAGGACTAAATAATATCTGTGTGCAGAACTGAGTTATATCTCTTTACTTGTTTTTGATATACTTCAACAATCATTGTTGCCCCCATAACCTGTGGAATTCCATGAGGCATGCTAAACCCCCCCCCCCCTGCAGCATAACACCACCTGGTTTGGATATTAGAGGCAGTTAGGCTGAGGGCCCACTTACTGTGATAAAGCATGGGTACCACAATTCATAGCCAGCAAGCATGTGTTTTACCTCTAGACTATGCCATCATATTTCTACTAAATTGATAGATTGTAAAAATCTGTATGCTTTACAATAGTAATTGTTTATGGTAATGGAATTAATTTTCTTAATTATTATGTTTTAATGTTTTATTTCAATGTTTCTATGTTTTATTTTTGCTTTTTCCTAAGAAATGCAGTTAGATTACCCAAGGAATCCTTACAAATATAAACAGCTGAATGTGTTGTTGGACATGATCCCAGAGCCTTTTCCAAAACCAATTTTAGGAAGTAACTTGACAAAATGGCTGTTGGATTTTTTATTAGAAAATGAATACAAGTTAAACAAGTTTGAAGCCATAAATTTTATTTCAAAAACTGAAGGGTTATTTTCTTCATTGGTAATTATTTTCAAAAATTGATTGTTTTATGGATTGCTAATATTATGAATGAATGAGAACATGATTAAATGCTTAAATATGCAACACACACACATGCTTACATACACACAAACATAAAGTAGAACAAACCATCCTTTCAAGTTAATTTAACCGACCCTCTGCCCCACAAAAAGGAATAGTGAACAAAGAATGGATTTTATTAATGCTAAAGAATTTGTTTAAAATGAAAATAATTTTTCTTTACAGGTAAACATTTTTTCAATACACAGAGAGGACTTGCATAAAAAAATTCCTTTAGCCACATCCTTTGTTAGAAGCTGCAAGGAGTCTTCAAAAATAGTTATCATCACTGGTACAGATGTTATAGTTTAGCCCATTTACATTTTCTATAAACCTAAGTCTATGTATGTTAAAGGTTCGAAGAGATTACTTCAGACCCATTGCATTTGGGGAAGGGGGGAGGATTGTGCAGTAGGGTTCAGAATTTTGTGATGGTGGATTTGAGGAAAGGGGGGGGGGTGAATTTAGTAAATGCACTATCACACGTTGGTTTACAATATAAATAATTTATAAACAGTAATATTCATATTTAAAAAAAAATTAGTTTTTTAAACTGTTATAAAAATTGTACCTTATTCACCATAAAATATTTAAAAACTCTTTCAAAGAAATTGCTACTTCATAAAGAATTGATCACATTGTCATTAATGTCTATTACTTTTTACTTTACATAATCTAAAAAAATAAGTTTTGTTGTGTGGTCTCAATCATGGTTTAAAGCTTATTTCCGAGACCTTTTTTTAGCTGTCTTAGAAATTTTTATATCAAGATCTAGGCCCTCTATATATCTGAGATATTTTGAATACATTTTCTAAACCTGATCAATTCATATCAAACAAATTGATCAAAACTAACATATTTATTTAGGTAATAGGAGAAATAAAGCAGTTTATTGGTTGCTAGGGACATGACATATTAAAGAACTCCTGTGGCTAGTAGAGTAGTAGCAGTTTTTAATATTCCAAAATTAATTTAGTTACCTATCAGAGTTTTATGGAGAAGGTTAAATACAATGTATTGATAATTAACACTGCTGACTTGTACCACATACACACTTTAGGATTAACTCTCAATAGAATATTTTCAGTAACTGATGACATTGAAATAAATTATATTCTGTTTTAAATAAAAAATTTTACCTTTTATACCTGTCATGTTTTTATCACATTGATAACTATATTTGGTACACCAAACATACAACAAAATACAATTTGGTCAAACTATTCACATTTACCTAAAACACTCCATCCACATTATTCTTTTACTCCTCCAAGCTGTAGGCTCTACCAGAATTAACCTTTATGTTTTCAGTGTTTTCAGTGACATGATCAAATTCTTGACACACAATTTAATTGTAAAAAAGGTTAATTTGGAATTTGTTTTAGATGATCAAGAATTAACAGAAAACTTTAGAACAAAGGAAAATGTTGAAGTGCTGTTGAAGGCAGAAATTTTAGAGAGTGTAATTCCAAAAGTAAGTATTTTTTAAAAAAGTGATAATAAATAATATTCTAGGGCCCCAACCATGCTTTTAATTTGTTTTAATTCGTATTAATTTAGCTGTTATTTTCTTTTGACTATGTATGTTTTGGTGTTTGAAATAACTTACACTATATGCTATGCCAGCTACTCCTATGGCTAAGGGCACAAACTCCTTATATTTTCATTATAAACATTGAATTGAGTGGAATCAAAGGATATTTTTTTTTCTTGACTTTATACCACCAAGTTTAATTCTGCTCAATGATAACTTTACTTAATTAATAAACTATTTTCCTCACGAGGTTGCTTATTATATGTAATGAAATTGGAGCAAAGATTATATAGGGGTGTTTTAAATTTTAGAATTTAATATTAAACTTTATATTTTATTTTCTATTAAATTATGTATACATTAATATACCTCTCTCTTTTTTTGTTCAGGACAAACAGCTAATTTGCGGTAAGAGTGTGTTTAAAATACATAACAGGGATTTTTCTATAGGGTAACGGTCTGTACAAAATCCATCTTGTTCAATATACAGGAGTGAAAAGCCCATTTACAATAACTTCAGTCCTCTATTGTTATAACACTGTAGGATATATCACTATTTAAAATATTGATACAGATTAAAATATTTTTCTCCTCATGCATATGTTTAACATGTGATTTTATTCACTGAGTTATCTGACATAAGCTCAGCAGGATACACCCGCTGCAAATTATCTAATTTAAACTTGTCTTATCAGTGCCAGTTATGTGACTGTGTCTATTTTCCCTTACGTATTTAAATAAAAAGCATAAGATTTTCTAAAAATAAAGTTTTTAATTGCTATTGCTTAACCAGAAATAAACATGTTTGTATTGGAAATATTATTTTACATGAGGAAAACAGTGAAAGAAATACATGTTTTAAATAAATAAAATAAAATTTTCTTATTCAGGAATATATATTTTTGTAAAATTGTTCAATAGATAACACTGATCAAGTGAAGGTCTGCACTGAGGAACTGAAAACAGTGGATGAGCAGGTAAATTTACATAAGGGTCATACAAGTTCATCTTCTTTTAACAAGTATATTGAACATTTAGTACAATAAAATTATTTGAATGTTTGGTTTACTTTAATTAATAATCAATAAAGGCTAAATGTCATGATCATAAAGGTATACAAACACCCAAAATCTGCTCATGATCTACTAATTCTGACTTTGACTGATTAGCCCTGGCCAGTCCATGAACTAGCAGGTTTTTGTTAGAAATAAAGAAAATTTTTTGGCTTTTGGCTAGTCAGTAGGAGGTGATATTGGCCAATGTGCACACTGGTCGACTTAAGGGTTTGGCTGTAACATATACATATATAAATATATATAGAGAGAGACACATACACACATATATATGTGCACATAAATTTATATATATATATATATATATATATATTATGCTATTTATATATACATTTCAATAAATTGCCATCTAATTTTCAGGAATATCTGGGAATACTGGGATTTGATTTCCCTTTCTTTGATGGTAAGAATATTTTTATTGAATATATAAAAAATCCAAGCAACTGAAAAAAGGCACAAAAATATATTTGATACTTTTAGCAATTTTCATAGATAAAAATAATTAGGAAAATAAAAGAAGGTGAAAAAAAAAATAAACAAGTAAAAAAACAACAATGAGAAAGCTATTGGTAACAATGAGTTCAGTATATAAAGCAATATAATAAATCAGAGTGCTCCCCAATTTAATAAATATAAATTTAGCTTTGTAACTGAGTTGATTTTCTGATTAAATGACTATTCAACAGATGAAGCTGAAGCTGAGTGCTCTAATCAAATTGAGGTGAATATATAGGCTAAATATATTTTCTGCACTTTAATTAAAAAATATACATATTTAATTCATTTTTTATGAACTTTATTAATGCTTTTTTTTTTTCTAAATGTGTTATGATGAATATGTAATAATTGATAATAACCAACTAAAGTAAGTAATATAGTTCAAACACTTATGAAGTGAGAGGTAATATATACATACAAGAATTAAATAGCTTAAATAATGGGGATTATGCATGAATGAAACAAAATTTAACAGCATCTGATGATGAAACATAATATACCTAATAGTCCTAATGCTTTTTTAGTTATGAGATACTTAAAACGTTATAAAGGTAATGATAAATTACACAAATAGACTGAGAAAGTTAGAAATATTGGGTTTATTTGTCTATTCAATGCTTTTAAAAATGATGTGTGTGATTTTAGAGTTACAATTTTAGTTTTCTTAAAACTAAAAATCTGAAATAGAACCCTATATTTCTGAATCACATTTTTGTTTTTCAGTGTTAAAAATTTCAAGAACAAATTTAAAAGTTTAATACTAAATTCCCTTTTTAAATAAAGCCCCCACACTTAAAACTTAAGAGCATAAATAAAATTATTATTATTATTTTTTTTTTAAATCTGTAGCTAAGACAAGCAACAAAAAAAACTAAATCAAATTTTCAGTCATTTTTGTCAGTTTCACTAAAGATGGAGATGAAACCATATTATTCTTGCATGGCAAAAATTTTTCTCGTGTTAGTTTATTGTTTGTAGCATAATTGTAGTAGTGTATTTTACCCTTTCCTTCATGGTTTTGTTTTAAAACTCTACCATGTTTAACATTTTTGTATGAGAAGCTGTTTTTTATATTTATTATAAAGCAGCTGGTAAAATATGAAACTTAAGATTTTTTTTAAAAGATTTTTTTATTTAATTCATTTTAAAATCTGTTTTGTACTTAAAATTTTCTTTTTTTTTTTCTTTTGTGAAGGCTATCCAAGAGAGTGGTGGTAAGTGTGTCTTTAAAACAGGCTGAGTTTTGTTTTTTCCTTAGATTATTTAAATAAACCACACTTTACATGGGTAGGCTATATATTACTCTCCAATGAGTGAAATATGCAACCTAAGTGGTTCAGCAGATTACAGTTAGTAGGTTATCTAAGCAGAAAAAGTTGTGCATTGAAAATGCACATAGAAAATGCACTTAAAGTAAAAACCCTTTCCAACAAAAAGATCCACGGGGCAAGTGAAATAGAGTTCACCTATTTCTGTGACCTCAACATATGAAAAGAGAGAGTGCACAGCACTATGCTCAGCTGCCTTCCCAAACATGAGTCAGGTACCCATCAGAGCTGGGTGTACTCAGGAATGTTTTATGGACTTGAACCCAGATTCGAACACGAGACTTGAGGGTTAAAAGTCATAAGGTTAGCATTAGACCACACGACCCCTGGAATACACTTAAAATAGTAAAATGTCTTTGGAATTCATTCTCATATTTTCCCTGTCAATAAGTTAGTTTTAGAGTCTTATCAAATGTATTTGTTTAATGAAAAGTTCTAGTGGTGTAGTAGGATTTTAAGCATATTGTTTTTGGATATATTTTATATTATATAATACTCAAAATTTTGAAATTGTAGACACAGAAGAACTAAAGTGCACTATCACCAATAACTAACTTAATGTGAAACAACTTTCATTTTTGGGATGGGGTGGCGGAAATGTTTGGTAGATATTAATACTACCTCAAACACCCCCCCCCCCCAACTGCCTACACAATTCTATTCTAGGCATAGTGTTAAGTTAATTTGTAGCAGCATAATATATCCAGTGCAGGTATAATATTTTCTAAATCCTTTACAAACAGGTGCTGAAAGTGTGGGTTCTCCACCAAGCAAGGTAAAAAAGTATAAATATATATTTATATCAATGTTTTTATCTTGTGCTCTACACATTTCTTATAGAGAAGCTGCTTTAGGGAGATGTGTGTGTGTGTGTGGGGGGGGGGGGGGGGGTTGCTGTCCAGACATTGTTTTTATGTTACACCATTTAGGAGGTGACACCAAATTGAAAAATCATAAAATTTACTTTCAAAACTTTTTATATTTAATTAAAAATATAAAAAAAGCCAGGTGTGTGTGTGTGGGGGGGGGGGGGGGAGACAGGGGGACAGGGGGGACGACACCAAATTGAAAATGCAAAAGTGTTGGAGGGGTAGGCTGATTCCATGAGTTACCACACCAGGTGACACCTGAGCTAGTGAAGCCATGGATGACGTAAAATATCCATTGCATTAACGATCTTTTCTAAATCTTTTACTTATATGTTCTGACACTGTAGGGTCTCAACTTGGTTAGGTAAAAATAAAAATTATTGTTATTAGCATGTTATAAAAATTACTCAAATTTTTGCTTTATGAACTCATATTTTATTTTATTTCTGGGTATACTTTTTTCAATTCTGTGTTTACAAAATTATAAAATTAATTTGACTTTGTAATAACTGTGATAAACTTTTTTCCTTTTATTTAACTAAAGTAAAATTTACCAAATTTTTAGATTTTAAAGTTTTAGATCCCATATTTAAAATTAAATGAGATCTTATAATTAATTTTTGTTGTTGATTTTTTAATGTTAAGACAGTGGAAGATTGGAGCAACTCTTTAAAAAGTGAACAAAACCCTGAAGGGCTGTCTGGCAAGTGTTTTTTTCTTTCAAATTTTTACTCTAGTGATGTAGTATTTAAACTTTCTCTCTAAATATATTTCTATTGTATTATGTGTTATTTATAAATGAGCAGAATAAAATATGTAGAAACTTTTGAAAATTCCAAACAAAATACAAAAGCACAGTATACTATAATATAAACTGTGACTTAGCACAACATATCCTCATTAGTTTAAATGCTTTTTAATATTTGGTTATTTAATATACAAGGAAGTGTTGTTCACAGCGAGTGAAATGCATTATTTTAAAAGATTATTTTTTTTAATTTTTCAGGAAGTGCTGGTGGAGTATCCAACCCTAATTTGACAAACATGGATTTAAATTTCCACGTATGAATTTTCTAATATGTTGGATTTTTCTATATTATTCCACAATTTATGATTTAAATAATCAAAATTAAACTCTGTACAAGACAGCATGTTCATTTGTCAAAAGAAAAAGTAAACTGATATTTTAAATTTCTACCAAATGAAAACAGTTTAAAGAAAAATTATATAAAAATATCAAAGAAACCTTTATAAGTGTATATTGTAATATATTATCTAACTAAATTAAATTAGCATTGCAAATTAAATTTGCAAAGGATTTTGATAAAGCACAGATATTTAAATACATAAGTTTAAAACAATAGTAAAATTAACCTCACCCTTCACTGTCATTCACCTTGATGTCTAATATATTTTCTTTTTAAATTTAACAAATGATCAATTTAAAACAATTAATTTGTTCCCTAAATTAATCTGTAACTCACTTTATCTTACAATGCTTAGGATAAAAAATCAACAAGCAAAATTTTTTATGAGAAAAATGATCAATTTAATGCATAATTTTGTACATAAAGTTTGTACATGAAACTTTCTTTTGAAGTATTACATGACTGTGTAGTTTTGTGTATTAATTTTACAGTTGAAAGATGATGCTTTGAGGCCAACTTCATCAGCAATCCCTACTGAAGACCAATGAGAGGTCAGTATTGTATTCTTTTTGAATGATGTTTCTGTTAGTGTTTATGTTGCATTTATTTAGCAATACCTGAAGTTTTTGATCTGCTTTTCTTATGTTGTTGTATTTTACAGTTAATTTTTTTTAATAGAAAAAAAATTTATTTCAGCTGTTGGTAATTAAAATAAAATATTTACCTTGGAATGTTTTGCCATAATTGAAATTTAAAAAAAATTATAAGCCATATTTTTATTTGTCTTCTTGATTACAATTACCATTATTGTCTTAATCAAGACACTAGAGATTGTTTCATAGTCGTGTTTCAGAGTTTTTGATATAACATTGATTGTTTTTTTTATCCAATTATATGGGAAGAAGTACTATCAGCTTTGGCTTTGAATTTAAAAAAAAAATTATTCTTTCTTTTTGAGTACATTTGTGATTAAAAATTTAAAAAATGTAACTTTAAAGTATTTAAATTAAAGTACCCTTTAAATGTAGCAAGTTAAGATAGTAGATACAATTTTAAAAATTTCTCATGATACCATTTTGAATGGATTTAAAGTTAAACTCATTATTCAATGACTACTAATCCTATTTCTATACATTTTTCACAATTACACTTTATCTATATCTGTATCTATATTTGTATCTAAATACATATCTGTATAGGTATCTATATCAGGACCTATATCTCTCTAAATCTACTCTACATCTACTCTACTTATACCTGTACCTGTGCCTATAATAAAACCATACCTACACCCACATCTATACCGATATTTATACTATAGATCCATCTATATTTATGTATACATATGCCTAAAATCTTCATTCCTCTCTCACTCTCTCATTCTTTCCACATGTTTATGTCCTTTACTAAATTAAATTTTCATGTTAATTCCAATTATCTGATATAAAATAGTAGTCCTAATATTGAAACTTTGCCATACTATTAGTTTCAAATTCAAATAGAGGGACTTTGAGACATGATAGTGAGCACAGTAAATAAAGCACTATCTTTGTTTTTGGTGTAGTAATGAATAGACTTGTCTGTTCTATGTCTAGCTACTTTTACCTGCTAGGCTCAGTTATGTCTTATGTACTTAACACTGGAATCAAAAGTAGGATCTGCAGGTTAGCACTCCACTGCTTACATAAGTATATATTTGAAAAAGATTTGTTGTGGCTGCTAATTTAATCTTGCATTTTTCAAACTTCAATTTCAGCTACCTAACATAGGCTATTCTGACAGATTCATGCAGAATTTATTCCCTGATAAAAGACCAATTTAGATTGCTAAACATTAAAAACCAAATTTTAGTTCAAGCTGTTCGCTGTAAGTTTGGAAAATGTGGAAGTTCATGATATTATATATATTTCTTTTAATTATAATTTTTTGCTAACCTAACTTAGTTTAAATTATTCAATCTATTAAATGAAAATGAAACAATGAATGAAAATTTAAAAAAATAACTTACAGATTGTACTTTAAGATTGATTGTTCTTAAAAAATTTCTGTTTATTAATTGACTTTAGGAGTGGAGTGTAGCTATTATAAAAATACAAGATTGAGCTACATAATAATAAAAATCATAATCTTTACATTTATTACAATCCGTTGCCCCATTAGGTTTTACTTATCTAAACAAGATACTTACATGGTCAGCTTTGGTTTAGCTTGACTAGAAAATTTGTATGCACATTTTATCACATAAGGATAGTAAATTAACAGTCATTAATCTTGAGTAATTAAAAACCTTAATTCATTGAGAAAACATTGAATGTAAATCAAATATATTTTATCCCATTTTGATTTTGCTTTTGTTATATTTTAACATTGCATCTTTGAATATGCTTTTTACATGTATATTCTACATATTTTAATCAATGCTTTTATTTCATTTTAATCATTAATGTGTTAGTAGATTGCTGTTTCACTAAAAAAAATAGTTCTAATTAGTTTAAATTCAGAGATATTTAAACTCAACATTTTGAATTTATCTTGGCCCAGATTTTATGTTATTGACAAATAGTATCTGCAAGTAATTTAGCATGCAATGCAAATATATTTTACACATGTTTGTATTAATATATATTATTCTTTTAAACCTAACACAGCTGTAGGTGCTAGGTCAACATATGATGAGCAGGACATGCCTACTCATTTGAAAATTTTAAACTTTACAGTAAACTAAAACATACCATTGTGTTTTTTTTTAATTCGGTTATTTTAAGATATAATTTGTGAAGTATTTTAACACTATTCTATTTTTAATTATAAAAAAAATAACGTGTTATCGTAGATTTTGTTTTATATTATTTTGACTCCTTTTTGTGCACCAATTTCTAAATCTAAAAAAAAACACATAGTTAAAAAAAATAGTTCGCTAGATTTAATGTTGGTACTGCAATATTGATTTGATTTGCTTTCTTTCTATTTTGTTGATGGATTTTTTTGTGTGTGTTCTTTTGTATGTGCCATTCACATTCTTGAAATTTTCTGTGCGATATAACCACAATATTTTTTATATTTTGTGTGCAGTGTAATTTAGCTCTGACATGATTATACCACCATATTAAGTTAGGGATCATGATAAAATACAAATTACTAGAAGGTTTTTAATACGGCTATAAACATTATGAGATGAGATAAAAATTTGGAAAATGCTATCTATGGAAAATGCATATACAGAAAGTTTTCTCCAGAATTTTCTTTCAAAAAATAAATTGAATAAGCTAGTAAAATTGTAAAAAAAAATTTTCTATGTACCTTTATTATAAATAAATAACTCACTTAGAATAGTAGTAGAAATTATTTTTTTTTATTACATTTTTGCTTTGGTGTTGGTAACATGAGCTTATTTTTGGGTATAAAAATGTGGCCAAGTATAAAGTTTTTAAATATTTCATATTAAAATGAAACAAAAGTAATGACCAGAATTTGTTTATTTTTTCTAAAATATTTTTTCATTTGCCCAGAAAACGTAATTAAAACAAAAACATGTTTGTTAAATTTTAAGTATTAAATACTTGTTTATTTTTTTCAAATTAGTTACTAGATTTGAAATAGGCTTCACATAAAAAACAATTCAACTGGTTCTTCTTGTTTACAAATTTTCACTTCAAATGTTTTGCATTGGTACAAAGACGACATTTAAAAAAAAAAGGAATCTATTAAACAAATTATATCAGAAAAGCGAAGTAAAATGTTAGTAACACTGAAGAAATAATTTGAAATTAATTTGAAATTAAGTAATCATTTAATTCATTTTTCCAAAACTAATAAGAATTTTAAATTATCGATACTTTGCTCTTTTACAATTGCTACATTGTGTTTAATTAAAAATGAATCACATCTTAATAATTTTAAGTCAGCATGTTAATTTTTATGTCATTATAATGTTAATGTTTTTTTAAGAATAAAGAAAATCAGTTGACATGAGTGTTTGTTTATCTTTTGATCTATATCTCAAATATTTCATACACTTTCATTTGCCTAACGAATGGTAAAAACATAAACTCTTTACATCTTCCATTTGTTTATTATATAAAGAGCAAGAATAAATGATGCATATAAGACAATCTATTGAGAACATTAAAAAAAGACTTTACATGCATTCTACTTTACATTCATATGTTAAGTAAGTTTTAACATAATGTTTTCAAAACTATTTAAGAAAGATTGAATTACACATTCATTAATTGAGTGTTAGCAAATTTTACCAATGCTCAGATTATTTATTTTAGAATTAAGCTTTAGTACTCGTAAAACTTTGCAAGATATATATATATATATATATATATATATATATATATATATATATATATATATATATATATATATATATACTTATATATATATATATATATATATATATATATATTAGATTTATAAAAATGTATACACCATGTATGATTCAGACCTAGGGATCAACCCCTTAGGATGTAATTAAATGAGTCGAGCATGGAAAAAAGCAAATCACATTATCAATTCACATGTCGAGCTCACATAAACAGATGGACTCAACTTCAATCGCATTTTTGACCTTCATGTTTAAAGAGTATCTACTTAAATTTTACTTTAACTTGAAAACACATACAAATAAAATTAAAAATTTAATGTATGGGACTATATCTAAATAATTCAATGTCATAAAATTGATTTAACATAGAAATAAAGAGGAAATTGTATATGTGTGAAAATTAGCCAAGCTACCACAGGTAAAATTCAGAGACGTAGCGACCCTTCCCGGCGCCCGAGGACAAACTTTCAATTTGGCGCCCCCCCCCCCTCCATTTATTTTTTTAATATTTATAATGCCAAACGGCAGCTAAAATGACCTTTTAATTTTTTTCCAACCCATTTTGGCGCCCCCTAGGGTCGGCGCTCGGGGACATATGTACCCCCCCCCCTTCGCTACGCCTCTGGTAAAATTTAAACAAATTTGAAAGGAGAGGTGAGGGTGACCAAAGTTTTTAAAAGTAGAGGTGAAATACGAAACTTTACCAGTGACTGACGTTAATACATTTATATTTTCTTCAAAACCTTTATAAGTTGGACTATCCTGATTTTTCGGCCTACAGTATTCGGTAATGACGTATTCTTATACTCAGGGTAGCAAACTTGAGTTCTAAGTCATGCTAAAATTTCCAGGGGGCCCTACTGGAAGCTCTAATGTGTTATCATTAGGCTACATAATTTTACTAATTGATGCTTTGAAAGTCAGTAATAAAAGAGATAGTTAATTACCTCACAAGTTAAAAGAAAAGGTATATTATCCTACATCACACGTTATAATTAAATCAACAACCTTTACATTAGGCTACATATTCTCATTGATGTTTCATGCTATGTAATTTAGTAATAAAACAGTGTTAGTTACCTCACAAGTTAAAACATTAAAATATTATACAGGTCTATAATCCTACATCACACGTTATAATTGGGTCAACAACCTTTACATTAGGCTACATATTCTCATTGATGTTTCATGCTATGTAATTTAGTAATAAAACAGTGTTAGTTACCTCACAAGTTAAAACATTAGAATATTATAAAGGTCAATAATCCTACATCACACGTTATAATTGGGTCAACAACCTTTACATTAGGCTACATATTCGCATTGATGTTTCATGCTATATAATTTAGTAATAAAACAGTGTTAGTTACCTCACAAGTCAAAAGATTAAAATATTAAAAAGGTATATAAAATTCTACATCACACGTTATAATTGGGTCAACAACCTTTACATTAGGCTACATATTCTCATTGATGTTTGATGCTATGTAATTTAGTAATAAAACAGTGTTAGTTACCTCACGAGTTAAAACATTAAAATATTATAAATGTATATTATTCTACATCACACGTTGTAGTAGGGTCAAAAACCTTTACTTGTCAAGCCATTTCCTTAGAAACCCTAATTGGGCAGCAGCACAGCACATGTGTTCCCCACCAGTTCCCGTTCCCCGATGACCAGCACCTGAATGTGCTCAGCACCCACCAGGTTCCCAGGCACGTCTGGCATCACGGCTGACGGGTTCCGGACTTTGACCAGCGGATCTCTGTCCTGAGTTGCCCAGGCCAGAGCTTCTAGAATGGACTCGAACGTGTGGCAAGGGATGGTGGAGAGTTTCGTCCATTCGTGTTTTAGTAGATCCAGCTCGGCTCGTATTGCCTTCTTGGTGAGCAGTTTGCTGTAATGGTCTACAGAGGAAATAAAAAGAGTTGTATAACTTAGACAGCTGTATGTATTCATATGAAAACCTAGAACAGCAATACGACTTTACAGATATTTTTACAAAATTTATTTTGCAGCTGTATGCATTCAAATGAAAACATAGAACAGCAATAAGACTTTACAGATATTTTTTACAAAGTTTATTTTGCAGCTGTATGTATTCATATGAAAAGCCAGAGCAGAAATAAAACTTTACAAATGATTACTAAATTTGTTTTGCAGCTGTAGGTGTTCGTAAGAAAACCTAAGGCAGAAAAGAAGCCAATTTGCACAAGCTTCTATTACTTTAGACATTTCCCATAATCGAACTGATAATGAACAAAGCAAGAAAGTGGTTTTCTATTTAAAGGAAAGAGTGGATTGTGTGGAATAAGCGATAATGGAAGCATAGGAGTCGGAACACGGACCAATCAAGAGTTCACTTTTTGAATAATGCTCACTTTGAATATTAAAATATGCATTATGTCAATAGATACGAAAATTTCAATTTTGAAAAAATCATTAGTGTAGCCGAAAAATGCTGTTGACTCAATATTATATATATATATATATATATATATATATATATATATATATATATATATATATATATATATATATATATATATATATATGTATATATATATATATATATATATATATATATATATATATATATATATATATATATATATATATATATATATGTGTGTGTGTGTGTTTGTGTGTGTGTGTGTGTGAGGTGGATGTGATAGAGGAATTATGAAGTTGTAGTGAGTACATCTAACCGCACATTAAGAAACAATTGAGATAACTATGTTAGATCAGAAAAAAAAGATTTGAATATATATTGGATTATACAAACAGCAATGCCAATTAATGTAAACTTAAAACAAACGCCACAAAACAATGAAAGCCTCACCAGGTTTTGTTCCCGAGTGGATGGTAGACGTCACAGAGGGACAAAATACGGCAGCGTCACAATCGTATTGCTGGAGTGGAAATTATTGTAGCATTTTAAAAAATCTCACAGTTTTTTATTCTATTATATAACCTTTTACCATGGTCAAATAACCCTATAAAGGTACTTTTTGAAAGAAGTAATATACTAAATAAATCGATCCATAAATGACGTCACGCTTTTTAAAATTACTATACTGCCCCTCTCCTCCCTATTGTCACACATGATCACAAAACAGCACACTTCAGCCTCCCACGTATATTTCCATTTTTTTTCTTTAAATAAAAACACATTTCTTAAAATTTTCAAAAGTATGTTTTAAAATGAATTGCGAAAAAAAAACTAATAATATTTAAAGTTCAAATATTACTTTTAAAAATGCACACGGGTGACGTCAATAATTCTAAACACCTCTTATCTTCACACATTCGCACAAAAGTCCGAAACCTCTGTCTCTCTCTCCCCAAAAGGAGTGGTATGTCATTTAT
>NW_026733682.1:55000-87500 GCF_028476545.2 Physella acuta | reverse complement strand
TTGTTAGGAACAACCATGTGCAAGCACACGTATTGATTGTGCAGATACACGGTGTAGGATTCGAAGAAGGATGATTTTTAGAAGAGACATAACTATTCCATCGCAGGGGTGTGAAACAAGTCATGCTTATCTTAAATTAAATTGGATCGTTGTTAAAAATCGTTACAGAGTTTATGGGCCAACAAATACGCTTGAACTTGGTCCCATAAGCAGTGAGTAATTGGCATTTTTTAAAAATTAATATAGTTTTCTTTATTCAGCTTTTGCTTTAATAAGTTCTGACCAGCTTTCCCTTCACATGCCGTTATACAGAAACAGGTGAACTCTGCCTCACTTCCCCGTGGACTGTTAGCTACTTTACTTTTGAAATACACATGTATTTGTAAAGCAATTTAAGCTTTATTTTTTAAAATGATACTTTTTTTCGATCATGCCACAGAAGACAAAAGCAGTCTTTCTTCCAGATTTTTATCATCGAGTGGGGCAGGGGGGGGGGGGAGGGGGGGGGGGGAAGGGCACATGATATTCTCGGGGTGGGGGGACGACTAAATATTCCGGGGATGGACCGACACTGATAAAAGTATATATTTTCTATATGAATTCCATTTCGTTAGGGGGGCAGGGGTGGTAGACTTTCTTCGGGGAGTGTGGGGGTGCGAAGACACAAGGAGCATGAAGCTCATCTGTTTTAATAGATCGACATACAGGGAGTAAACACTTTGCCCATCCGCCTTAATTTCCCTAACGTGATCCAGGTACACATGAGAGCTGGGAATACTCAGAAACCTCCGACTGACCCAACGGTAGAAAAATCTAATTAATTAAACTCTTTTTTTCTAAATTTGACAATGGAGGTAATTTAAAAATAAATTTAACTCACGCTAAATAATTAAATTATTAAAATCTACGGAATGGCTAAAGTTAAATTAAATGTATGTAGTTTAATACATGTTGTACGTCGGCGGTTTACATTACACCACGGGGAAGGGGAGAAGAGAAATCTCGGTAGACATCAGTAGAGCGTTGCGCCATTTTTATTTTCTCGTATATACGAAGTATAGAGAAAGTATTGTAATCGTGCAAAAAAAAAATCGAGATTTTACAAATCTCGACGTTTTACACCTCACTGCTAGGGAAAAACATAATTTTGCAATCTTGTCCGTATGTCTGTGTGTGTGTGTGTGTGTGTGTGTGTGTGTGTCTGTCTGGCTGTCTGTCTGTCTGTGTGTAAACACGATTACTTGAGTACCGTTACAGCTAGGTTGGTGAAATTTCATATGTAAGTATTTTATCAAAATCGTAGTTCCGTATTGAGCGATTTCCAATAACCGGAAGTGGTACTTTTTCTACTTTGAATTTTTCAAAAGCCTATAACTTCAGTACTAAATCAGATAGATAAATGAAATTTCACATGTAAGTAACAGATCTATATGTCTAACTTCTGTCAAATTTTGAGTAATTTCCGTTGACCGGAAGTACTAATTTACGCTATTTCCGATTTCTCAAAAAACGCATGTAAATTTATACATAAATATAAAGTACAAATAATATTGCGCACTATTATGCACATTTTGTTTTGGCGTGCTCCTTGCACACATATTAACAGTTATATAATTTCATTTTTACTGGACGGTGGGGTACGACTTTACCATGCGTTCAGCGGGATGGAAGAAAAGCCTTATGAGAACCAAAGGAAAGAAGCGTACGATGCACGTTATTCAAATCGATATCCAAGCCAGGTCCCCGGGTCGGAAAAATAAACTGAAAGCTTGAGGGGGGGGGGGGGGGGGGGGAGGGTGCAAATCGAAAATTTGAGGGGGGTGCAAATCGAAAGTTTGAGGGAGGGGGGTGCAAATCGGAAGTTTGTCCCCGGCGCCGGGAAGGGTCGCTACACCTCTGCCTGACTGGCTAATGGGAGACACCTCCTGAGCCGGTGATATCCGTAAAGAAAAAATAAAATAAAAATTAACAGCTTCTAAAGTGGATCATAGAATGATATTATTTGATTACTAATTTTACTATTTTGGCGAAACATGTCTATGTTTTTATATGAATAAATATTATTTCATATTTAAAGCTATTTATTTTAAATAACAAATAAAATTTATTTACCTAATCCTAATCAAATACCAAAATATTGAACTAAAAATTGTAGCTCTTTAAAAACTGGGAAATTTTGTTGTAACCTTTGGCTTTTACGTATCAAAAGTATGCCGACCCCTGGGCTAGCAGTGTTTCCTTCAGACTTATCTCTCCGGGGGGGGGGGGGCACTTGACATTTTCGGGCGGGGGGGGGGGGGTAGACTTTCTTCGGGGGGGGGGGGGGGGGCGGACACTGTTAAATATATTTTTTTCTATATAAATTATATAAATTTCATTTCGTTCGGGGAGGGGGGGGGGGCGGTAGAAATTTGTGATGCATGGAAGAACTCTGTGGGCTAGGAGAATGAGTTAGGTGTGGATCAGTACAGTGTTGAATTTTTTTCAGATTGCTGTTTATGTGTCGTAAGGTCTATTTCATGGTGGTCGGCGCTGTTATTTTAATGTATTGAAATCTCATTAATTAAACTCTGTCTCTCTTAGAACCCTTCCAAAAAACATAAAGATTACAATTGCGCCCCTTTTTTTACACACTCCTTATAGAAAGATAACGATGCAGTCAGCTGCTTATTCATTTTGATTTAATTGCTTTAAGGGGATATGCAAGTGTAGCACTATAGTATAACAAATCATTAAATCTCTTTTCCCAAGATGGTACATTTAAAAAAAGATTTACCGTGGCGGAGCACGGGTATGCAGCTAGTATATATTCCTTCTGTCATCGCTATAGCTTTCAAAACTATAAAAGTAAACATCGCATCATGCAATGCTTTTCAATGCACCGCAGTGACTTATCAGAGTAGGGTTTGTTTATATAGCGCTATAACGTTATTTTATAAATGCTACTGTTTTTACAAGCTTTTATTTAACTCACTTCCTCTGTCGACAGTCTGTCTGTCGTCAGTCTAGATGGAAACGCAGGAGTGAAAATTCGGACAGTTCTACTTGACCGATACGATTCACAGTTGGCACGTGGGTCAAGACATGAAGACAATGCAATCTGAAACTAAATTTGACTTAATTGGATGCCTAATTGATTTTTAATGAATTAATTAAAATTTGCACCGAATTAGTAGGCATATCTAGCCAACCACACCACACGCGTCATCACCTCCAATAGCTGCGCCATCACGTAATGGCTGCGTTCAAAAACCATTGCGCGCCTACTGAACGTGATGTTCAGTAGGCGCGCAATGGGTTTTAGTCATGTAACTCTATTGTAAATAAAACATGTAAAGTACTGAAAAAAAAATTCATAAAAAACGTTTTAATAACAAGCTTTTATGTAACAATGCACTAAAAAGTAGAAAATAAATTATAGACTACTATTTAAATAACTATAAAGAAAAGCGTGGGTGTCTTCCTTAACATTAGTAAAGGTATCCAATAGATACTAAAGTGACCCACGCTTTTCTTTATAGTTATTTAAATAGTAGTCTATAATTTATTTTCTACTTTTTAGTACATTGTTACATAAAAGCTTGTTATTAAAACGATTTTTATGAATTTTTTTACTCTTTTGCATAACGTCAAGAAAATATCAAAACACGCACTATGCTAAAACATATTAAAAAGATTAATTCAAATATCATTTTCGTTTATATTTTCAGAAAAAGTGGATACATTTTTATAACATAATAACAGTAGGGTAGAAAAATCAAATTAATTTAACTTTTTTTTCTAATTTTGACAACTCACGCTATTTAAAAAAAAGTGAATGCAAATCTACGGACGTCCTAGAAGGAATTAGTGTTGCAATAACATAATTAGCAACTTGTGAATGCAAATTATTCGGAAGTGTAAGAGGAAATTTTGTTAGAAAATTATAATTAGCATAGATTGATAAAAGGCAATATTTTATTTATTTACTACTTATAATTTTTAATAAACTATTCAGCACTATTATAGACGCGTCATCACGTTCATTGGGTGCGCAATGGTTTTAGTTATGAAACTCTATTGTAAATTTTTAAAATTTAAAGTACTGAAAAAAGGGCGTGAATTGATAAAGTGCAATATGGTAGGTAAAACACGGATATTTTAAATGCTGCCTATTATTTATTGTATGCACTGAACGTACTGTTTAATAATTGTTATTCTATCTTTCGGTTTGCGTACAAGCTGAGGGTTTTATAGTCGTTCACTGAATCAGGCGCGTCCGCCGGTGCTCGGGCAGGGTGCATTCAGAGGCGAAGCGAGGTGGGGGGCGCCAAAATGGGTTGGAAAAACAAATTGAAAGTTTGAGGGGGGGGGGGATGCAAATGAAAAGTTCGATAGGGGGGGGCAAATCGAAAGTTTGAGGGGGGGGGTGTAAAATCAAGATTTTGTCCCCGGGCGCCAGGAAGGGTCGCTACGCCTCTGGGTGCAATTGATGATTATGTGCTAAGGTTCATAAGTAAAATAAAAAAAAATGTTAAGATTATTTATATTATTTTCAAATTAGTCTATGATCTCTCAAAATCACTATTTTTTGTTTTTGTTTTTTGGTGTTAACAGATGGTGAAATTTTAGAATTATAGTATAGAGAATGCTGGGTGCGGACGCCTGGGAAAGGGTGTTGTTCGTTGGTGATTCTAATTTTGTGGTTGTGTTGTGGTTGTGTTGTGGATGTGTTGTGGTTGTGTTGTGGTTGTGTTGTGGTTGTGTTGTGGTTGTGTTGTGGTTGTGTTGTGGCTGTATTGTGGTTGTGTTGTGGTTGTGTTGTGGTTGTGTTGTGGTTGTGTTGTGGTTGTGTTGTGGTTGTGTTGTGGTTGTGTTGTGGTTGTGTTGTGGTTGTGTTGTGGTTGTGTTGTGGTTGTGTTGTGGTTGTGTTGTGGTTGTGTTGTGGTTGTGTTGTGGTTGTGTTGTGGTTGTGTTGTGGTTGTGTTGTGGTTGTGTTGTGGTTGTGTTGTGGTTGTGTTGTGGTTGTGTTGTGGTTGTGTTGTGGTTGTGTTGTGGTTGTGTTGTGGTTGTGTTGTGGTTGTGTTGTGGTTGTGTTGTGGTTGTGTTGTGGTTGTGTTGTGGTTGTGTTGTGGTTGAGTTAAGGTTGTATTGTGGTTGTGTTTTGTTTATGGTTGTGTTGTTTTTGTTTGTTTTTTATGCCGGAAAGGCTCTCTTTAGGCGCGGACGCATAGGGAAGCGTGTTGTTCGGTAGTGATTCTTATCTTGTGGTTGTGTTGTGGTTGTATTGTGGTTGTGTTTTTGTTGTGTTTTTGTTTGTTTTGTTCTGTTCCCAAGTTTGTGCATTTTAAAAAGATTTACCGTGGCGGAGCACGGGTATGCAGCTTATATATATATATATATATATATATATATATATATATATATATATATATATATATATATATATATATATATATATAAGCAATGTATGTTTGTGTGTGTGTCTGTTTGTTTGTCCTTTATGCATTACTATACCTCTTATCACATCGCGATTTGTTTTTCTCTTTATACGGTATATAAAAATAAAAAGTCGATTTTGTTTTGACATCGTTCATCCGATAGCCATGAGACTTTGGGGAGTTCATTATAACATTCTAGGAAAGGGTTCTGTAAAAAATCATTTTTAATTTCGCAAGGGCGGCGCCACGGGAGGGTGCGATTTTCCTCTATATATGGTATGTAAAAATAATAAAAGTGAATTGCAGTGACACCATTCATCCGATAGACATGAAACTTTGGGAAGAAGTTGAATTTATTCCTGGGGAGGTTTCTGCGCTAAAAACGTTTTCAAATCCGCAGGGGTGGCGCCCCGGCAGGGCGCGATTTGTTTTTTCTCTATATACAATATATAAAAATAAAAGTCGATTGCTATCTTCTCACAACGTTCATCCGATAGCCATCAAACTTTAGGGACTTGATTAGAACACTCCAGGGAAGGGTTCTGTAAAAAATCATTTTTAAAGTTCGCAAGGGTGGCGCCACGGTATGGTGGGATTTTTCTCAATATACGGTATATAAAAATAAAAGACTATTGCTTTTGGACGCAATTTATCCCGGTGCCATAAAACTTTAGGGAGTTGATGGATACTCCCGAGAAGGTTTCTGGGGTGGGAGGGGGGAATAGAGGTATGTGGGTGGTGGGGGAGGGGGATTTAATTTTGCATGGGCACCCCCCCCCCCTCGGCCGGATGCGATTTGGCGCCCTGGTCTTTCCCGTAAGCGCTATGGTGAATACGTTCGGTCTAAACAGTGTGATAGACATATGATAAGATGGGGCGTTACAAACGCTTACTAAATTGAATCAGGCGTGTCCTCTGGCGCCCTGGTAGGGTGCGATTAGGATGCAAATAAAAATGTCTGTTTCGGCCCCAAAGGCTCACATGGGCCGCTGAGGGCCATGTAATACGTTTTATTTTAATAATCAGAAAAATTAACCAAGGTTAGATTATTAACTGGGATGTTTCTTTTTGTCCGTAAAAATCCAAACAGTTTCGTCACTTTGCGAATGATGCAATTAGCATATATTTTTAGATAATCCAAAAACAGAAATTGAGATCGAGCATCTAAGAATAGACCATTACTAACGCTAACATATTGCTTTAGTCACACTGATGTTTAAAACACGTCAAATATTTTTTTTTACGTGTTAAATAGCAAATCCTGTTTATTTGTGTCACTTTGAGAATGACGCAATCTGCATCATTGTTAACAGGATGCTATTTTAAGGACCCAGGGGTCGTACGCCGCGCCTATGCAGTAGTGTCATCGGGGGGGGGGGGGGGCTCCTGAGAGCGGGCCTCTGCGTCTCTTACACATGGGCGGTCACCGAAGTGTGTTCTACCTTATTATTTCGGTGAGTGATTAATGTACACTCAAGGTTTTCATGCGGTATTGTAGGTAAAACCGTGTCCTGATATTTATGATCCAAACGCAGGCATCGTTTACATTTAAATAACTGATTTTTAGAAAAGAAGGTCACGCGTCTAAGAACATATGATTGGTAACGCGTTGGTGAAATCCTTATAATGTATTTCGTCAAACTTTCTTCTATCCCCGCGGCAACGCGCGGGGGTCGGGTACGCTAGTATATATATATATATATATATATATATATATATATATATATATATATATATATATATATATATATATATATATATATATTTCATATACACTTGTAAGTATGTGTATACGCATGTGTACATGTATTCAAATATTTGTTTTCTGCTGGATGTATTTAATTTTTTTACCCCCATTAGCAGGTTTACGTCATGGTGTCACTCCCCCCCCCCCACCCGTCCTCCTCCCCCACCCTTGGTGTCACCCCTTTAAATAGTGTCACCCGGTGCGGGCCGCACCCCACGCCCCCACCCTCTCGCTATGCCATTTTGTGCTTTCTATATTTGTAATGCATGTAATTATTCTCGCAGACCTTTCTTCCCAGTACTGGCATAACTTATGCTCTGATACTGGTTTTTTTTATTTCAGGATATAATCTTCACACCATGAAAATCTTTTATAATGGACGTTTGGTAAACGAACTAAACATGACATACGGACAAACTGTTTGTTGGATTGCTGCCCCCCCACCTAGCTGGAGCGGAGACTTGGCTGTAAAAATTTGTGCATGTTGTGGTGGATCTGCTTTTCGTTCATTTCGAGTGACTACAAATTACAGGATGATTCATGACACAGATTTGCACGAGAATGTAGAAAGCTGTTTTTATTATAATTATGGTCGAGTTTTTGACCATGACGTTTTGTATAACATAGCCTACTCAACACCAAACTCAATTTGCGCCAGCGAAGTGAATTACGACTGTACGCTCTACCCAGTGAACACCTCCGACTATCATCCATTAGAAACGTAGACGGATACACGCCATAGCTGACGTTACTAAAACCCGCGCACATTTTGGAAGCGTATGAATTAATTAAAAAAATTTGAATTGGTTAAATGTATTGAAGAATAAAGTACGTCTGCTAAAAATCAATGAGTTGATTTGATTTTTGTTTGTTTTAAAAGCAATATAAGAGTTAATCAAGTCAAACGTTTAATTCGTCTTAGTTCATAACAACTGCTGCAATTGTTTGTGCAACACATTTAGTTCTGGATGTTCTATTTACCTGGACACAGTAAGGGATTTACGGTTTCACAAACCTCAAAAATTGGGGCAGGTTAGGCGAACTACATCAGTTCACAGAACCCGTATATAAATAGAATTTAAATTAAAATCTCTACTAAATACCTACTTTAATTTTTTTTTTAAACTATTGGTTAGGTCTACTTTGTTGTGATTTTGACTTTGTAAAAATGCTATATTAATTATAAAGTTATCACCAAATAGTTTTAAAAATATTGTTGCTGGAAAAGACAGGGAACCATTTTGGGAGGTATCATATTATTTGTATAATCAATATGTAGGGCAGTGGCGTAGCGAGGTCGGGTGTCACCCGGTGCGGCACTTTATGGTGTCACCCCCCCCCCCAGAGGTTGTAGCGACCTTTCCCGGGGACAAACTTTTTAATTTTCGATTTGCACCCCCCCCCCTCAAATTTTTCTCTATATATTTTACTATTTTTTAGCCTTGGTGTCACCCCTTAAATGGTGTCACCCGGTGCGGTCCTCACCCCCGACCCCCTCGCTACGCCTCTGATGTAGGGTTAAAATACTTTTATACACTGGGTAAACCGCATTAGTTTATGAGAAAGTACGAGTTAGTATGTGTGTGTGTGTTTCTGTATTTTATGCATTACACCGTTCCAATTGTTATAATCTTGGAAATTTGTTGAGTACACACCAGAGATGGTTTTGCCATTAAATTAATTTGTAATGCGAGGGGAAGTACTGTGCGGTTGGCGCCCCGACCTCCCAAGCAGCTTCTGTAACACATGGAGTCCGCTGGCTGCGCGTTTTCCACAAATGATCACGTCTGCATATTTTTTCAAGGTGAAACCATAACTACGCTCCTGTGCTCGTGTGACACAGTGCGCCCCGGGTTCCTCCTTGACCACTGTAGTTCCTACATTCGTCTTAAATAGCGCAATATACTATGGATAGGAAGGGCTACTATAATCGATGACGAAATACAGTAGCGGATTCAAAGAAGGAGGGGGAGGGGGGGTTTGAGAGAACTGCAGTCAAGGGCCACCGTTTTTTAGGGGCCCCCAAATTTACCGCTTTATTGTTGACTTTAACAACAACGAAAACCGTCTTCATCACAAGCTTCGTTTTTTTTTTTTACAAAATATCGATCACGAGCACACACTTAATTATAAATACCAGCTGTCATCACCCTCTACCCAAACATTGTTTGTATCAAGCCTACGCTCCCAAAAAAAACACCGTTCGGACCAGCGATCGCGTATGTCAATAAAATGAGTTGACAAAAATATATAAAATAACACTGTATAGAGTCTACACTATGAACTGGTTCCCACTCGCAATCATTCAGACAACCAGCATCAGTTGTTCCCCCATAAAAAAAACTTCAAAACGCCCCACCCCTCATTAGCTGTTGTCGTTTTCTGCTCGGAAACGGTTTGCATAAAGCAATGCTCCTTAAAAATACAGGAGCATAATATTCCAATACAACTTCGATTACTTGAGAAAAATAAATTCAGGATAAATGTGTTACAAACCTGACAGCCCTACAGTACTTTTAAAATCTTGCTTATCTTTTAAAAAACGTAACTATACGAAAATTTGAAAACAAGTTTTAAAACATCTCTCCATACCTTTTCTGTTGTAAATATGTTAGTTATATTGCTGCTTGTCTAGATCCAATGGAAGATACAATATGATTTTAATAATATGTATGTCAATTCATATTAATTTAGTATATTGTGTTATCAGTCCACTATACATTTGCAGATCTGGCAAAGTAAGCTAGCCTGATGTAATGTACTTACTGGTCGTATTTTATAGGCTAAGCAAGATGAAACAGAAACACAATATATATACTATTTTAGGGAGAGCTCACGTTAATTAAACATTGTTGACAAGAAGCGATGGCAGCTACAGTGTGCACTGTTGATGTCCGACTAAGGGACAAACGTATATTTTCGTGGGAGAAAAAAAAATATAATACTTTTTGAAAAAAATATCATACTTTTGTATTTGTAAATAAAGAGTGGAAAAAAATATGGTTTTAAAAATTCACCGTTCACTTTAATTCTAAGAAACAAATAAAAATCGATAGGAAAATTACTTTTACTGTTGTTGATAAGAGAAAATTTCGGGGTCATCTGTTCAACTTCTTAATCCGCAACTGTCAATGGGCAATGGCGGTACAACACAATTTTCTATACTCTTGAGCTAAACCTTACCATCCTTTATAGCTCCAACAGCCAGTCTAGTTTCAGTTTTGATTCTAATAAATTTGGCAAATAAAGCGATTATAATGAACTACCTTCACTTCAAATATCTAATATTCAAAACGGGTTATTACCTGCCTTTTTAAAAATTGCAATTAAAGCGCATTGAGTAAGCTATTAGACGGATCTCTCATGCAATCACATGTTGAAGTAAAACATATCTCTCTAGCCTGTTTTGTTACGATTTAGTGTTTTATTTATTTGAAACTAGTTAATCAACTGAATTGTGTGCCAGAAGTAAAATGTATAATATTTTAGGGAGCATAGCTCTTGATAAACAATTTCTGAGTAGAAGAAACGACTAACTGATGAGTGACGGGGCGTTTTGAAGTATTTTCGCGGGGAACTATTACACTTAAGTGTTGGATATTTTGAAAAAAAATAGGATGGATTTTATATATTCTTTGTTTTCTTTGATGTTCTGTAGAAGAGCTTTTCTAAAATCATTTTTTTAAATTGTATGTGCCAAATAAATCCAAGTCTGTTTTCATTTCCTGTTGGATTTTCATTACTTTACAATGTATCACTCTAAACAAACAAACAAAAAACAAAATATGCACACAGTACAACCAAAAACAATGAACGCAACACAATTTGTTTTGAAATCCTTGTAAAAAAATAATTTGACATAACGATTCCTAGAATATTAATTAAGACGAGCGAACTAGGGGAAGTAATCACTCTCTTAATATAAATATGTATATTTCTATGTTTCTTTCAACAAATTAAATTGTAAAAGTCAAAACAGATCAATAATTACTTTAGTAAGTAACATAGTAGCTTAACACTATTAGTTTTTACAAAAATATTTTGTCTACAACCTGTTTCAAAAGCTATGATTCTGGCGGCATGGTACTTTGATACCTCATTACGCGGTTTCCCAAATGTAAACAGGTCAGTTCGGGGTGGGTTGGGGGAAAGGTTCAACTTCATTCGCCACTGTCCGGTCACTTTAGATACATTATCCTACCCAGCGTATACCTAGGTGTGACATTAATGTCGCTCTACACAATTAAGGCCAGTCCCGTTTTAGGTGGTGAGGTGTGGGAGGGGGGATTGTAACCCCCTAAACCCCCCCCCCCCCACTGGATTGCTTATTGTTTTTCATTTAACATACATACCAATAGCGTACGCAGGGGAGGGGGGAGCAGGGAGAGCGGGGCTCTGGCCATTTTCAGCAAAGTGGCGTCTTTTGGAAACTTTTTAAACCCAAAGTTTTAAACAATGATATTTGTTAAAAAAATATTTTTGGTCGGCACATCTATGTAAATTACAAGATTTCTTTTCATGCAGCAATTAAGCATTATTGTACTAGTCTAGTAGTGTCTACGTTTACAACACGTATTAACAGCTGCATCAGTTTGCCATTCTAAAAATAACCATTACGATGCATTGCAGTGTTTAAAAAACCTCTACTGTAGTACAACTTGGAAAGAAGGGGTGTTAAGTTTATATCAACTGTATAATGTATTTGCTTACGAATAATTGAATTAGAAAATGTTATACAAAAAACTTCACACATAATTACTTTATATATACAGTTTGAATCGTGTGATTAATTAAAAAAAAAATTACAATACAGAAACAAATACAACTGATGTGGCACCTCTATTTAAATTTACTTATGAGCAAACTGCGTAGTGGGGGGGGGGGGGGGGAATTTCGACAAGGTCAACAACGTCATCACGATGAAGTAGTAGTATTCTTACAGTTTGGGCGATAGTGATTACGATTACAAATTATATGAAACAGTTACAACCCCCCTCCCCCATGGACCCCTCTATAAAAAAATATTGCATAATACCACTGCTACTTATTTAAATCTATTTCTGTAATATATGTGTGTGTAATATATATTTGTGTAATATATATGTATGTTTAAAACAGTCATCTAAAAGCTGACGCTATATTCACTCTGACTTGGTTATCTCCCCCCCCCCCCCCCACACACACACATCACCACCACAATTGTGTAGAGCGACATTAATGTCATACCTAGGTATACACTGGGTTGGATAATTGACCTACAGTGAACGAACAGTGGTGAATGAAGTTGACCCCCTTATTGTCGGCGCCCGGGGACATATGTCACTCTCCGCCCCCACCCCTCGCTACGCTACTGGACCCCCTCCCCAACCCACCCCAAACTGATCTGTTAAGTACATGTAGAAAAACGCGTAATGATGTACCAAAGTACCATGCCGCCATAAAATTAGCTTTTTAAATGTAATACCTATCACTATGTCAGAACATGATCTTTAGAGAACACAAAGAAGCAGTAGTTAATTAAAATATATGATGTGAACTAAAAGACCAATATTTAGTTCAATATAGACTGTTATTCCGAAATAACACTGTATAGAGTCTAAATTAAGGTAGTTATTCCGAAAGATGTTCTATGATATCGAAAAGCGTGGTTTTATACCAACTCTGATTTTAAAAACTTTCATTATGCTGAAATACTTTAGCATTTATGATGACGATATATTACATTCTGATTATAGACAAAAACATTTTGTAAACACGAATAGTGTTAAACATTTTCATTATATTATAAAGTAATTATTTATTTGTTTTGACATTTATAATTAAATATGTAGATATATACATATTTACATTAAGAGAGTGATTATTTCCCCTATTTCACTTGTCTTAAATAATTTTCCAGGAATTATTATGTAAGAATTTTTTTTACAAAAATTACAAAACAGATTGTGTTACGTTCATTGTTTTTGGTTGTAGTGTGTGTATATATATATATTTGTTTTGTTTAGATTGATACAATTTTTGGTTTGTCGGTCTACATTGTGTGTTTTTTCTTATTTCTTCAGAGTGCTACTTTCAATTTATTTTACATCATAGCGAAGTAATGACATACAGCTAGTATATATATATATATATATATATATATATATATATATATATATATATATATATATATATATATATATATATATATATATATATATATGCCTATATATATTATATAGTGGTCCCCAAAAGATTTTCAGCCGGGGGCCCCTCTCAAGCTTAATCCGCCCTTGCACGTAGGCCTATACATAATTTTATTCTAGATCTAGGGCTTAGGCTAGATCTAGATCTAGTAGTAGCACAAAAGAATCGAAGAATTGAATAGTAGGTATCGAGTATCGTGGACTGTAAAAATTCATAATTTATAGTTAACTCCCCTGTTTTAAGTTTCTAAGGACGCTGTTCATTTTCGGGCTCACTGAAAATCATTTTTAGTTTTATTTATATTTGTAGCTTTCAGGGTGAGTATAATATTTAATATTTAGAGTTTAGATCTAGAAATCTAAATCAAGAAATATTTTTTTGTTTACTAAAGATAAAGAAGATATTCAATATACTAGATGTTTAAGTCAAGTAGACCTAGTAGGATGAATGATGATGGGAATATTCACGGCCTTTGACTATTGACTAATTGAGTCTCTCTTGACGATCCATGGATTTAGACTGAAAGGTAAAGATTTTAGGTAATCTATCTTTTTAGGTACGTAAAATCGGCCGAGACTAGTTATGTGAAAAAAGGATACTCATTAAATTTTGGTAATTATTTCACATTTAAGAAGGATTTATGTTTTGAAAAGTACAAAAATGTTTCAAACTTTAATTAGGGGGCCTAATGTAGGCTACCTGTTTTTAAACATTTGAATTAAAACTTTCCAGTGAAAAATAAAGACTAGCAATGTTTTCATCAAATACAACCAAGCTCATTTACTTTAGCTACCATCTAGTTTCAGTTGTTGTTTTTTTTGTTTAAATTAGTTAGAGATTCAGGGGAAACCACTCTAACTTACATATGGCAGCTGTTTTTATAGCAAATCTTGCTCGCCAACACTGCTGTTTAAAGTTAATTTCTGGCCTATATTGATATATTTAGCCATTGATTTTGGTTTGTAATTTAGTTATCTATAAGTATAATATTTGACACAGATATATCACAATATACTTCTATTAAAGCCTTAATAAAGAGACAACTTTTTTGAACATTTCTAGGCTCTGATGATTATACGCACCTAAAATGATAGATTACCAGATTTTATAATTTAGGTAATTTAATATTTTAGGTGCGCAAAATTGGCTGAGGCTTTTTCATTTATGCTGTTAAACTTGTCCACAGGTTTATTTTTTCTACCCCTTCAGAATGTTGTCTGAACATTTTAGGTTGTTTTAGGTCAGTGCCATCAATTAGCTCCAATGCTTCAATGTAAGGGTCGGAGTGGTCGAGTCGGTAAAGCTCACGGTCGCTAAACCAAAAAGTCTCGAGTTCGAACCCTCGAGCAGATATGGCTCGTTAGCTGGGGACAGCCACTCTTCTAGGAGGGTCAACTCCAAAATCAAATAACTGCTGCCGTGTAGTTTGTTCTTGGTTGGACAAAAGCTATGAAAGCAAATCCAAAAAGAAAAGCAGGCTGAAATCGGAGTCAATGGTCCCGATGGCGCATAACCAGTTGACACGTACCCATAATTGTGATGGAGGCGTGGTCGAGTCGGCTAAAGCTAATGGTTGATAAATTCAAATAAGTCTCGAGTTCAATCTCTCTGGCATATATAGGCTCGATCCCCTCCAACACTAAAAATTAAGAACAAAGAAGAAGAAGAAACTAAAGTAATTTGGGTTGGCAGTCTAGCGCTATATGGCCAAGACACACCATCCATATACAATAGTAGCACTAAATACATGTTTGCTATAATACTAACACTTGATTTTTAAACAAAATGTTGCTTTGTAAACAAGCATCAATAATTTAGAATTACTTGCATCACTAAATAATCATAGGTATCAACATTAAATTTTTAACTGAACAACTTACTTATCAACAGTAAACATAGAAACATCGTCATCGTCTTTTGACTTTGTTTTCACTTTGCTTTTAGGCTTTGTGTTGTCTGGTTTCTTCTGTTGCAAAAGATTCAATAAAATGATTAATTATTTAAATTGGTTAAAAAACAAATTCAGTTATCAAAAAAGACATACATTTTAATTTTTTTATGAAGTAATAGGCCTATTCACACGTGATAATTTTTTTGATAATTAAAAGATATACATTATATACATATGATAAACGAAATATCAACTTTTAATGAATACACAATAGCTGAAAAATATGCAAGTAAAGCTAAGACCGCTCGTGTGGCTGTTTTGATCCGTGAGAAAAAGCCGTCCCCTTCTTTTCTTTCTTCCTCCAGATTATTTTATTGGTCTCTCAACCTGCCTTATAATTACACTTATGCTTCTACTTTTACTTCTACTTCTAATTCTATTTCAACTCCTACCCCCAATCCCGCTTCCACAACCTCTTCTACGCCCAATCCCCTTTTACTCCCATTCCCTCTCCTATTACCACTTCCACTAGATATCCCACTCTCTTCCCTGCTACTACCACGACTCCGTTCCCACATCAAGTATACTTTCACTCCCTCCTACCCCCAAGTCATTATACCACTAGTCCAAATTTACCTCAAACCCCATACACCACACAAACACCAGAGATAACACCACTCAAACACCAGAGATAACACCACACAAACACCAGAGATAACATCACACAAACACCAGAGATAACAACACACAAACACCAGAGATAACTCCACACAAACACCAGAGATAACACCACACAACCTCCACAGATAACACCATACAAACACCACAGATAACACCATACAAACACCAGAGATAACACCATACAAACACCAGTGCCAACACTAGTGACAACAGCACACACGTTAAAATGTACTTTCCTATCCACAGTTTGTTCCCAACATATTATCCCAAATAACTTAGAGGACGGCAAACCCTTTGTCTTGCATTGCAGCAATTGGCTAGTCAACGATGGAGGTCAGAGTGCAATTGAGAATCTCATCATAACAAAAGAAGGGATTGGAGAAATTGCACGGTATTCTTTTGCAAGTCAAACTATTACCCTTGTAAGCAGTTTCATGTGTACATTTGTCATTACATATATACATTTGTTTTGTTAAATTTTATTATTTTATTATTTAATTATTTAAAATTTTGCTAATGCTAATCTCATGTACGAATGAGGTGCAATATTAATTCAATATTGTTTGAAACTAACACGGCCACTCTTTAAGGGTCTTTATGAAACAAGCATTATGTGTGCTCAACTGATCTGTATAGCATCAGCATGACACCGAACCAGCCGGCAAATGGTCAGCGAAAGTCTATGATAGTGGCAACAGAAACACAACACTACAAATACAAATCCAGGACCCCCGTTGCACAGATACAGGTATTTACTGCTGCTCTGTGGGCTATGATGGTTTATTGCTCCTCTAATTCTCGGTATTCATTACTTTGGTCATCTAGTTCTTGATTTATTGCTCTTGTCATCTAGTTCTAGGTTTATTGCTCCGGTCATCTAGTTCTTGGTTTATTGCTCCTCTAATTCTCGGTATTCATTACTTTGGTCATCTAGTTCTTGATTTATTGCTCTTGTCATCTAGTTCTAGGTTTATTGCTCCGGTCATCTAGTTCTTGGTTTATTGCTCATCCAATTCTCGGTATTCATAGCTCTGGTCATCAAGTTCTTTATTCATTGCTCTTGTCATCTAGTTCTAGGTTTAATGCGCTAGTCATCTAGTTCTTGGTTTATTGCGCTGGTCATTTAGTTCTTTATTTTTTGCTCTGGTCATCTAGTTCTTGGTTAATTGCTCTGGTCTTCTAGTTCTTGGATTATTGCCCATCTAGTTCTCGGTTTTTTGCACTGGTCATCTATTTCTTTAGTTTATTGCTCTGGTCGTCTATTTATTTATTCATTGCTTTTGTCATCTACTTCTAGGTTCTTTGCACAAGCCATCAAGTTCTTGATTAATTGCTCTAGTCACCTACTTCTGGGTTAATTGCTCTGGTCATCTAGTTCATGGTTTCTTGCTCTGGTCATCTAGTTCTTGTTTCATTGCTTTGGTCATCTAGTTCTTGGTTTATTGCTCTGGACATCCAGTTCTTGGTTTACTGCTCATCTGGTTCTCATTTTTTGCACTGGTTATCTAGTTCTTTATTCATTGCTCTGGTCATCTAAATCTTTATTCATTGCTCTTGTCATCTAGTTCTAGGTTTATTGCTACGGTCATCTAGTTCTTGTTTCATTGCTTTGGTCATCTACTTCTTGGTTTATAGCTCTGGTCATCTAGTTTTTGATTTTTGCTCTGGTCATCTAGTTCTTGTATTATTACTCTGGTCATCTAGTTCTTGGTTTATAGCTCTGGTCATCTAGTTCTGAGTTTATTGCTCTGGTCATCTAGTTCTTGGTGTGTGGTCATCTAGTTTTTGTTGTATTGCTCTGTTCATCCTGATCTCGGTTTATTGCTCTGGTCATCTAGTTCTTAGTTTATTGCTCTGGTCATCTAGTTCTTGGTTCATTGCTATGGTGAACTAGTTCTTGGTTTATTGCTCTGGTCATCTAGAACTAGGTTTCTTGCTCTGGTCATCTAGTTCTTGGTTTATTGCTCTGGTCAAATAGTTCTTGGTTTATTGCTCCTATAATTCTCGGTATTCATTACTTTGGTCATCTAGTTCTTGATTTATTGCTCTTGTCATCTAGTTCTAGGTTTATTGCTCCGGTCATCTAGTTCTTGGTTTATTGCTCCTCTAATTCTCGGTATTCATTACTTTGGTCATCTAGTTCTTGATTTATTGCTCTTGTCATCTAGTTCTAGGTTTATTGCTCCGGTCATCTAGTTCTTGGTTTATTGCTCATCCAATGCTCGGTATTCATAGCTCTGGTCATCAAGTTCTTTATTCATTGCTCTTGTCATCTAGTTCTAGGTTTAATGCGCTAGTCATCTAGTTCTTGGTTTATTGCGCTGGTCATTTAGTTCTTTATTTTTTGCTCTGGTCATCTAGTTCTTGGTTAATTGCTCTGGTCTTCTAGTTCTTGGATTATTGCCCATCTAGTTCTCGGTTTTTTGCACTGGTCATCTATTTCTTTAGTTTATTGCTCTGGTCGTCTATTTATTTATTCATTGCTTTTGTCATCTACTTCTAGGTTCTTTGCACAAGCCATCAAGTTCTTGATTAATTGCTCTAGTCACCTACTTCTGGGTTAATTGCTCTGGTCATCTAGTTCATGGTTTCTTGCTCTGGTCATCTAGTTCTTGTTTCATTGCTTTGGTCATCTAGTTCTTGGTTTATTGCTCTGGACATCCAGTTCTTGGTTTACTGCTCATCTGGTTCTCATTTTTTGCACTGGTTATCTAGTTCTTTATTCATTGCTCTGGTCATCTAAATCTTTATTCATTGCTCTTGTCATCTAGTTCTAGGTTTATTGCTACGGTCATCTAGTTCTTGTTTCATTGCTTTGGTCATCTACTTCTTGGTTTATAGCTCTGGTCATCTAGTTTTTGATTTTTGCTCTGGTCATCTAGTTCTTGTATTATTACTCTGGTCATCTAGTTCTTGGTTTATAGCTCTGGTCATCTAGTTCTGAGTTTATTGCTCTGGTCATCTAGTTCTTGGTGTGTGGTCATCTAGTTTTTGTTGTATTGCTCTGTTCATCCTGATCTCGGTTTATTGCTCTGGTCATCTAGTTCTTAGTTTATTGCTCTGGTCATCTAGTTCTTGGTTCATTGCTATGGTGAACTAGTTCTTGGTTTATTGCTCTGGTCATCTAGAACTAGGTTTCTTGCTCTGGTCATCTAGTTCTTGGTTTATTGCTCTGGTCAAATAGTTCTTGGTTTATTGCTCCTATAATTCTCGGTATTCATTACTTTGGTCATCTAGTTCTTGATTTATTGCTCTTGTCATCTAGTTCTAGGTTTATTGCTCCGGTCATCTAGTTCTTGGTTTATTGCTCCTCTAATTCTCGGTATTCATTACTTTGGTCATCTAGTTCTTGATTTATTGCTCTTGTCATCTAGTTCTAGGTTTATTGCTCCGGTCATCTAGTTCTTGGTTTATTGCTCATCCAATGCTCGGTATTCATAGCTCTGGTCATCAAGTTCTTTATTCATTGCTCTTGTCATCTAGTTCTAGGTTTAATGCGCTAGTCATCTAGTTCTTGGTTTATTGCGCTGGTCATTTAGTTCTTTATTTTTTGCTCTGGTCATCTAGTTCTTGGTTAATTGCTCTGGTCTTCTAGTTCTTGGATTATTGCCCATCTAGTTCTCGGTTTTTTGCACTGGTCATCTATTTCTTTAGTTTATTGCTCTGGTCGTCTATTTATTTATTCATTGCTTTTGTCATCTACTTCTAGGTTTTTTGCACAAGCCATCAAGTTCTTGATTAATTGCTCTAGTCACCTACTTCTGGGTTAATTGCTCTGGTCATCTAGTTCATGGTTTCTTGCTCTGGTCATCTAGTTCTTGTTTCATTTCTTTGGTCATCTAGTTCTTGGTTTATTGCTCTGGACATCCAGTTCTTGGTTTACTGCTCATCCGGTTCTCGTTTTTTGCACTGGTTATCTAGTTCTTTATTCATTGCTCTGGTCATCTAAATCTTTATTCATTGCTCTTGTCATCTAGTTCTAGGTTTATTGCTACGGTCATCTAGTTCTTGTTTCATTGCTTTGGTCATCTACTTCTTGGTTTATAGCTCTGGTCATCTAGTTTTTTATTTTTGCTCTGGTCATCTAGTTCTTGTATTATTACTCTGGTCATCTAGTTCTTGGTTTATAGCTCTGGTCATCTAGTTCTGAGTTTATTGCTCTGGTCATCTAGTTCTTGGTGTGTGGTCATCTAGTTTTTGTTGTATTGCTCTGTTCATCCTGATCTCGGTTTATTGCTCTGGTCATCTAGTTCTTAGTTTATTGCTCTGGTCATCTAGTTCTTGGTTCATTGCTATGGTGAACTAGTTCTTGGTTTATTGCTCTGGTCATCTAGAACTAGGTTTCTTGCTCTGGTCATCTAGTTCTTGGTTTATTGCTCTGGTCATACAGTTCTTGGTTTATTGCTCCTCAAATTCTCGGTATTTATTACTTTGGTCATCTAGTTCTTGATTTATTGCTCTTGTCATCTAGTTCTAGGTTTATTGCTCCGGTCATCTAGTTCTTGGTTTATTCCTCTTCTAATTCTCGGTATTCATTACTTTGGTCATCTAGTTCTTGATTTATTGCTCTTGTCATCTAGCTCTAGGTTTATTGCTCCGGTCATCTAGTTCTTGGTTTATTGCTCATCCAATTCTCGGTATTCATAGCTCTGGTCATCAAGTTCTTTATTCATTGCTCTTGTCATCTAGTTCTAGGTTTAATGCGCTAGTCATCTAGTTCTTGGTTTATTGCGCTGGTCATTTAGTTCTTTATTTTTTGCTCTGGTCATCTAGTTCTTGGTTAATTGCTCTGGTCTTCTAGTTCTTGGATTATTGCCCATCTAGTTCTCGGTTTTTTGCACTGGTCATCTATTTCTTTAGTTTATTGCTCTGGTCGTCTAGTTATTTATTCATTGCTTTTGTCATCTACTTCTAGGTTTTTTGCACAAGCCATCAAGTTCTTGATTAATTGCTCTAGTCACCTACTTCTGGGTTAATTGCTCTGGTCATCTAGTTCATGGTTTCTTGCTCTGGTCATCTAGTTCTTGTTTCATTGCTTTGGTCATCTAGTTCTTGGTTTATTGCTCTGGACATCCAGTTCTTGGTTTACTGCTCATCCGGTTCTCGTTTTTTGCACTGGTTATCTAGTTCTTTATTCATTGCTCTGGTCATCTAAATCTTTATTCATTGCTCTTGTCATCTAGTTCTAGGTTTATTGCTACGGTCATCTAGTTCTTGTTTCATTGCTTTGGTCATCTACTTCTTGGTTTATAGCTCTGGTCATCTAGTTTTTGATTTTTGCTCTGGTCATCTAGTTCTTGTATTATTACTCTGGTCATCTAGTTCTTGGTTTATAGCTCTGGTCATCTAGTTCTGAGTTTATTGCTCTGGTCATCTAGTTCTTGGTGTGTGGTCATCTAGTTTTTGTTGTATTGCTCTGTTCATCCTGATCTCGGTTTATTGCTCTGGTCATCTAGTTCTTATTTTATTACTCTGGTCATCTAGTTCTTGGTTTATAGCTCTGGTAAACTAGTTCTAGCTTTATTGCTCTGGTGATCTAGTTCTTGGTTTTTTGCTCTGGTCATCTTGTTCTTGGTTTATTGCTATGGTCATCGAGTTCTTGGTTTATTGCTCTGGTCATACAGTTCTTGGTTTATTGCTCATCTAATTCTCGGTATTCATTACTTTGGTCATCTAGTTCTTGATTTATTGCTCTTGTCATCTAGTTCTAGGTTTATTGCTCCGGTCATCTACTTCTTGGTTTATTGCTCATCCAATTCTCGGTTTTCATAGCTCTGGTCATCAAGTTCTTCTTTCATTGCTCTTGTCGTCTAGTTCTAGGTTTATTGCGCTAGTCATCTAGTTCTTGGTTTATTGCTTATCTAATTCTCGGTATTCACTGCTTTGGTCATCTAGTTCTTTATTCATTGCTCTAGTCATCTAATTCTTGGTTAATTTCTCTGGTCATCTAGTTCTTGGTTTCTTGCTCTGGTCATCTAGTTCTTGGTGTCTGGTCATCTAGTTCTTGATGTCTGGTCATCTAGTTCTGGGTTAATTGCTCTGGCCTTCTAGTTCTTGATTTATTACTCTGGTCATCTAGTTCTTAGTTTATTGCTCTGGTCATCTAGTTCTTGGTGTGTGGTCATCTAGTTTTTGTTGTATTGCTCTGTTCATCCTGATCTCGGTTTATTGCTCTGGTCATACATTTCTTGTTTTATTACTCTTGTAATCTAGTTCTGTGTTTATTGCTCCGGTAAACTAGTTCTAGGTTTATTGCTCTGGTTATCTAGTTCTTGGTTTATTGCTCTTGTCATCTAGTTCTTGATTCATTGCTCTAATCTTCTAGTTCTGTGTTAATTGCTCTGGTCATCTAGTTCTTGGTTAATTGCTCTAGTCATTTAGTTATTGGTTTATTGCTAATCTAATTCTCGTTATTCATTACTCTGGTCATATAGTTCTTTATTCATTGCTCTTTTCATCTTGTTCTAGGTTTATTGCTACGGTCATCTAGCTCTTGTTTCATTGCTTTGGTCATCTATTTCTTGGTTTATTACTTTGGTCATTATGTTTTTGCTGTCTGGTCATATAGTTCTTGGGGTCTGGTCATCTAGTTCTTGATTTTTTGCTCTGGTCATCTAGTTCTTGGTGTGTGGTCATCTAGTTTTTGTTGTATTGCTCTGTTCATCCTGATCTCGGTTTATTTTTCTGGTCATATATTTCTTGTTTTATTACTCTTGTAATCTAGTTCTGTGTTTATTGCTCTGGTAAACTAGTTCTAGGTTTATTGCTCTGGTGATCTAGTTCTTGGTTTTTTGCTCTGGTCATCTAGTTCATAGTTTATTGCTATGGTGAACTAGTTCTTGGTTTATTGCTCTGGTCATCTAGTTTTTGATTTATTGCTTATCTAATTCTTGGTATTTATTGCTCTGGTCATCTAGTTCTTTATTCATTGCTCTTGTCATCTAGTTCTAGGTTTATTGCTCTAGTAATATAGTTCTTGGTTTATTGCTCATCTAGTTCTCGGTTTTTTGCACTGGTCATCTAGTTCTTTATTCTTTGCACTTGTCATCTAGTTCTGGATTTATTGCTCCGGTCATCTAGTTCTTGATTCATTGCTCTAATCTTCTAGTTCTGTGTTAATTGCTCTGGTCATCTAGTTCTTGGTTAATTGCTCCGGTCATCCAGTTCTTGGTTTATTGCTCTGGTCATCCAGTTCTGGGTTTATTGCTCTGGTCATCTAGTTATTGATTCACTGCTCTGATCATTTAGTTCTAGGTTAATTGCTCTGGTCATCTAGTTCTTGGTGTGTGGTCATCTAGTTCTTTTTTTTTTTTTGCTCTGTACATCCTGATCTCGGTTTATTGCTCTTGTCATCTAGTTGGTTTATTGCTACTGTTATCTAGTTCTTGTTTCATTGCTTTGGGCATCTATTTCTTGGTTTTTTACTCTGGTCATCTTGTTCTTGGTGTCTGGTCATATAATTCATCTAGTTCTTGGTTTATAGCTATGGTCATCTAGTTTTTGGTTTATTGCTCTGGTCATCTAGTTCTTGGTGTGTGGTCATCTAGTTCTTGTTTTATTGCTATGTTCATCCTGATCTCGGTTTATTGCTCTGGTCATATATTTCTTGTTATATTACTCTTGTCATCTAGTTCTTGGTTTAATGCTCTGGTCATCTAGTTCTTGGTGTGTGGTCATCTAGTTTTTGTTGTATTGCTCTGTTCATCCTGATCTCGGTTTATTTTTCTGGTCATATATTTCTTGTTTTATTACTCTTGTAATCTAGTTCTGTGTTTATTGCTCTGGTAAACTAGTTCTAGGTTAATTGCTCTGGTGATCTAGTTCTTGGTTTTTTGCTCTGGTCATCTAGTTCATAGTTTATTGCTATGGTGAACTAGTTCTTGGTTTATTGCTCTGGTCATCTAGTTTTTGATTTATTGCTTATCTAATTCTTGGTATTTATTGCTCTGGTCATCTAGTTCTTTATTCATTGCTCTTGTCATCTAGTTCTAGGTTTATTGCTCTAGTAATATAGTTCTTGGTTTATTGCTCATCTAGTTCTCGGTTTTTTGCACTGGTCATCTAGTTCTTTATTCTTTGCACTTGTCATCTAGTTCTGGATTTATTGCTCCGGTCATCTAGTTCTTGATTCATTGCTCTAATCTTCTAGTTCTGTGTTAATTGCTCTGGTCATCTAGTTCTTGGTTAATTGCTCCGGTCATCCAGTTCTTGGTTTATTGCTCTGGTCATCCAGTTCTGGGTTTATTGCTCTGGTCATCTAGTTATTGATTCACTGCTCTGATCATTTAGTTCTAGGTTAATTGCTCTGGTCATCTAGTTCTTGGTGTGTGGTCATCTAGTTCTTTTTTCTTTTTGCTCTGTACATCCTGATCTCGGTTTATTGCTCTTGTCATCTAGTTGGTTTATTGCTACTGTTATCTAGTTCTTGTTTCATTGCTTTGGGCATCTATTTCTTGGTTTTTTACTCTGGTCATCTTGTTCTTGGTGTCTGGTCATATAATTCATCTAGTTCTTGGTTTATAGCTATGGTCATCTAGTTTTTGGTTTATTGCTCTGGTCATCTAGTTCTTGGTGTGTGGTCATCTAGTTCTTGTTTTATTGCTATGTTCATCCTGATCTCGGTTTATTGCTCTGGTCATATATTTCTTGTTATATTACTCTTGTCATCTAGTTCTTGGTTTATTGCTCTGGTCATCTAGTTCTTGGTTTATTGCTCTGGTCATCTAGTTCTTG
Organism: Physella acuta; assembly: GCF_028476545.2. Taxonomy (NCBI): domain Eukaryota; kingdom Metazoa; phylum Mollusca; class Gastropoda; family Physidae; genus Physella; species Physella acuta. Next base: position 62,842 of record NW_026733682.1, on the reverse strand, counting down.
GTCCCTCTACTACCATGTAGATAGGTTACAACCTTAAGAATCAATAAGGCTATCTCACGTCAGACGAACATATGACGCTCAGAGATGAGGCACACTCAATAACACCTTGTCCTGCACTTTATTCTTGTATCTACATATATATATCTAGAGTCTACCTCCCAACTTGAGTCATACCGGCGAGCACACGTCCTTTCAAACCGACGATCAAGATTAGACTCCCTCACACACAAACTCATAGCAACCAACACTCTACACAAATACGTCACTTCCTTTCAATACTTTTCGCACCAACCTGCACTCAATTAATTTCTTCTGAAACATCCATCATAACAGTCATCGTGTTTTTGGTATATTGCTCTGGTCATCTAGTTCTGGGTTAATTGCCCCGGTCATCTAATTTCTGGTTTATTTCTCTGGTCATCTAGTTCTTGGTTTATTTCTCTGATCATCGTGTTCTTGGTTTATTGCTCTGGTCATCTAGATCTCGGTTTCTTGCTCTGGTTACCTAGTTCTTGTAGGTAGGCTTTGAATCCACATTAGGTCGTTGCAACCTTGCTAATTGTCTGTTAAAAATATACAAAAATAATTTCTCTAAGAATTGTTAAATCGCTGAAAGAAACAATTAAAAAGAACGGCTTTCACGTTTCAAAGAAAATTTAAAAAAAACATGATTGAAAACAGTCTTCCACCATTTCCCTTTGTCGGGTTTTAAATGAAGAAGTTTAATTGTATCCAGATGTTGCTTTCACCGTGTGGCTTAGAGCTGGAAATTGATTTGTGACCAATTAACACTGGTGTGAGAACGGCCAGTTTGTATTCTTAATGGGTGTGGCTAAAGTACAAACTCAGATCAACCCCCCCCACGAGTGTGACGTCCCCTAAATATAGGTGTGGGTTAAAATGTATCTATTAAAATTACACCGGGGGGGGGGGGTTGTAAAAATACGTGGGTTAAAAATTCGAATGAAGTAGAATTTTCGTTAACCAATTAGAAAGTATATTTTTGTAGTAGAGATGTAACGTGCGGACCTAAACAACGGATGTTTTTGTAGGTTTTTAGGTAAGGGGTGTCGGAATTCGACGTCTGGGGCGCGGCGTTTTACCAAAAGTAGGTAGAGATTTCATGTTTCTTACTACTAGAGGGTATAAGAATATAACAAGTGACCATGGAGTATAACAAGTGACCTCATAATATAACAAGTGACTTAAGAATATAACAAGTGAGGCGGAGGTGAGGGGGGTGACACCACGACATAAACCTACCTACTAAAGAGAAAATACTGCGACATCCAGCTATATTAATAACTATAGATAAACATATTTACCATTAACTGTGAAACTGTTTACAGCTATCACACTCACTCACACACACACACACACATACATACATATATATATATATATATATATATATATATATATATATATATATATCATACACGTTTTTCCTTTGGTGAAAGAGGGGAGGGGAGGTGACACCATGAGTTACCGCACCGGGTGATACCCGATGTAGCGATGCCAATGTATAGACATTAATTCTTGCTGGAATCGATGATAAATGTGCTAGAAGAAATACTCCTTGACCATCTCTTCAATATTCAACATACGATTCGTCAGCGATTTTCTAATCTTACCAGTCAGCGATCTGATTTGTCGTCATAGCCTGCATCCGACTCCTGTTAAAACAAAACCGAGGTAATTGCCCGGTAGTGATCTCATTATTTAGCTGTCAGTTAACGCCCTGCAATATCTGCTGCACACGTTGAACCTGCAGCCAGGTAGTCTCGATACAATAATAAAACTTGCTACGTGTCGTGAGCAAGCCATGTTGTTTTCATTAAAATATGTAGCACTTGGTAGCAGTTAGAGGCATTAGGAGAGGGGGGCTGATTGGGGGCTGAGGGGGGTCAGGGAGAGTTCGTGTAAGGTGGGGATAGGGGAGTACAGGGGAAGTAATTGTCTTGCTGCGGTATTCAAATAGAGATTTAAAATTGGCTCACAAACGTAGAGAAGTTTTTAGGCCAGGAAAGGTGGCAGCTGAAATCACACAACGAACCATACAAACAACACAACAAACCACACAACGAACCACACAACGAACCATATAAACAACACAACAAACTTCACAACGAACCACAAAACAAACCACACAAAAAACACACATGCAAACAACACAGCAAACAACACAGCAAACAACACAGCAAACAACACAACGAACCATACAAACAACACACCAAACAACAAACCACAAAACAAACCACACAAAAAACACACAAAAAACCACACAACAAACCATATAACAAACCACACAGCAAACGGAGTAATAATAAGGTAGAGGGGGTAGAGTAAGTTAGAGTAGAAATGAAAACAGTGTAGAAAAAAATAATTTCTTCTCTTTCACGCATAATGAGCTAAATGGAATTCTTCTTACTTCGCAGCAACGCACCGCAGGACATGTAGTGTGTCTTCCCCCCCCCCCCCCATCCCTCTCTCTTTATATAAGTATATATATATATATATATATATATATATATATATATATATATATATATATATATATATATATATATATATATATATATGCTAATTGTAAACAGTTATTCTAAATGATATTGTTACATAAGTGTTTTACATAAAAATGCTAGGGACGTAATTATTTTTTGATAGCTGAACTAAACTAGTCATAAGAAAGGTGATTATGTGCTATTTTCTATTATTTTTGGTAAATTAGGCCTAAGCCCCTACTTCTTTTCGAAAAATGTAATTTAGAAATATCTGCTTGTAATAACAGTAACATGTGAGGGACACCGCGTGGTTCGGAAAAACCAGGAGAAATGTATGCAAAGGGAGACAAATGCATTATTTTGATAAGTCTTTACTACACTCAGATTATCTTCCCTGATTGTTCCAATAGTACCCAAAACAATTTGACTACTTTTTACTTCTCTGCCCAAAATACATCGTAGTTTATTCTCATTCAGTTTGTTTTACCCTACTCAAAGCTAACCTTCCCACTCCTCCTCAACCCTACTCTACCCTACTCTAACCTACTCTACCCTACTCTACCCTACTCTAACCTACTCTAACCTACTCTAACCTACTCTACCCTACTCTACCCTACTCTAACCTACTTTACCCTACTCTACCCTTCTCTACCCTACTCTATCCTACTCTACCCTTCTCTACCCTACTCTACCCTACTCTAACCTACTCTAACCTACTCTACCCAACTCTAACCTACTTTACCCTACTCTACCCTTCTCTACCCTACTCTACCCTTCTCTACCCTACTCTACCCTACTCTAACCTACTCTAACCTACTCTAACCTACTCTACCCTTCTCTACCCTACTCTAACCTACTCTAACCTACTCTACGCTTCTCTACCCTACTCTAACCTACTCTAACCTACTCTAACCTACTCTAACCTACTATATTCTACCATACTCTAACTATTCAATTCTATATATGGCCCTTCTATTTAACCCCCACCACAAAGCGATTTTTAATTGCAGTTCTTTTCAACCCTCTCATCAACCCTCCCCAACCCTCCCCCCAACCTCCCCTCAACCCTCCCCTCAACCCTCCTCCCAACCCTCCTTTTAACCCCTCCTTTCAACCCTTCACCCAACCCTCCACTCACACCTCCCCAACCCTCCACCCAACCCTCCCCTCACACCTCCTTTCAACCCTCCCTTCAACCAATCCCCAACCCCTCTCTCACACCTCCCTCAACCCTCCCCTCAAACCTCCCCACAACTCTACCCTCAACCCTCTCTTCAACCCTCCCCCAACCCCCCTCTCACACCTCCCCCAACCTCCCTCTCACACCTCCCCAACCCTCCCCTCACCCCTACCCTCAACCCATCCTCAACCCTCTCTCTCCTAACGCGCATGCGCAACCTAATTAATTGCAATGGTTTTCAAGCCCCACCACAAAGCGCGTGTAATTAATTTGCACCAGGTAGAGCTATATAAACGGGCTCCTAGGATTCATTGGGCGCAATCAGATCGAGAGTTCCCTAGGAGTTACTGTCTATCTACTGCTGCCCTGAAAATTGTTCATAGAAATTCCTGTTGATTTACTGCTGCCCTGAAAATTGTTCATAGAAATTCCCGTTGATTTACTGCTGCACTGAAAGTTGTTCGCTAAGTCACAATAGAAATTCCTGTTTATCTACTGCTACACTGAAAATCATCCTACAAGACTTCGGTAAGTATATCATCTTAGAGTTCCTGTTGATCTACTGCTGCACTGAACATTTTCCTACAATGGCCAACAAGACTACTGGAAGACTGTTGCTGATTGGTTTTTATTTTATTTCGATTGGTGAGTACAATTTACTTTATTTAATCTTGGCATGTTAAGATTCCAACCTTTGTCGAAAAAAAAATTGGGTCTAAATGAAGTTAACATCGATGTTAACGGTCACTAGCCATCTAACTTGAAACCCTTTGAAGTTTACGTTTTTTTAGTAGTTCAAGAAGTTATATCATTGTCAATAGTTTCTTAAACTACAAAATGAATAGGCTAAACGATTATAGGGAAATAATGATGTAAATTCACCGCTTACTTAATCGGGAATATGATTACTGGCGGGAAACTAAACCACCTCGATCTTTAACAATAACGTTTTAAAAGGAAAGAAGGAGTGTGTTATTTTTATTTTATCTAACAATAACTGCATGACCTAACTAACTTTGCATTAAAAACACTTTTGTGCATACTAATAATTTTTTTTAAAATTCTTAAAAGTGTATTTTTATAAAAAAAAAAGAAAATAGTTCCTTAGAGCAAGCATCTTAAGATGTGAGCATGTTTACATCATGTTTAAAACAGGCGAGTAAAAGTATATTTAGATATACACAGTGTACACATAGCATAGAAAGGGCATGGTGAAATTATGGTATCTATAATTTTATTAAATTACTAACTTGAAATGGAAACACGAACTTGTTAATTTAATGTACCAGCTGGATAATTATAATCGCGTCTGAACAAGTCGTATAGATTAATAAGCGAGTTATAGGCCGACCTGTCTAGAAGGTGACAGGGCAAATGGTCTTAGACAAAATATCCCAGACAAAATATCCCAGGTAAAATATCTCACAGACAAATTATCTCAGGACAATTGATCTCAGGACAAATGATCTCAGGACAAATGATCTCAGGACAGATAATCTCAGACAAAATATCCCAAACAAAATATCTCACTGACAAGTGATCTCACGGACAAATGATCTCAGGACAAATGGTCTCAGAAAAAAATTCCCAGACAAAATATCTCACGCACAAATAATCTCAGACAAATGATCTCAGGACAAATGATCTCAGGACAAATGATCTCAGACAAAATACTCCAGACAAAATATCTCACGGAAAAATGATCTCAAGTCAAATGATCTCAGGTCAAATTATCTCAAGGACAAATGAGCTTACGAATAAAATATACAAGGATAACATATATCAGAACAAATGATCTCAGACAAAATATCTCACAGCAAAATATTTTTAGTATTTCCGATTATTTTTAGTCGATTTTACATTTTTGAATTGAATGTCATATTAAGGATTTTTTTTACCCATAATCATTGTGAGATATACGACATGAATGATTTAAACTTAATAAACTTACTTTTCTTTTTAAAAAAATAGAAATCTACATGAAAGTATTAGACATAAAATAAATTGATGATAACATTAAATTAACTACATTAATGTTAAAAAGTGAAGTAGTTTCAAAAAGGAAGTTTTGGGTTTACAGGTTCGTGATATGAAATTGGTGTTTCGATTGCATCATCAATGCTGTTTATTGTCCTGCGTAAATTTTAAAAAGTGCATATGCCATCTGCGATGCAAAGAAAAAGACCATAGCTGAGTAATCAGCAGTATGAAGAACTTTGCTCCGATATGACCGCAGTCGTTAAACTAATTTGTGTTTACTGATTACTAGTGTCTGACTGGAATATAACTATTGACTTTAGATGCTAGTTGTATTGTGGATGTCTTCTCCCTTTAGGGCCTGTCCACCAACAAAACGAGCTGCCACATTGCTTCCTAGGTGTGTTTTCATAGCCCTTTCACCAATAGATCAGAAATCCCCTTTGGCATAGTTTTGTCCAACTAATATGATAGATTTGTCTAATGATCGGCAAGTCCACCTACACTGTCTTATTGAAACTTAGTTTAAATCTATGAATATTATATTTCTAATTGTAATTTTAATATTTTTAATGTGATGTGACAAACCTATACGACAAACTTTTTTTCACAACTATTATTTGTAAAAAATGTAAATAAAATCCTTTTTAAATGTAAAAGTCGACTAAAATAATCTCAAATACTATACATATTTTGCCGTGACATATTTTGTCTGAGATATTTTGTCTGAGATCAGGTGTCAATGGTATTATTTCTCCTGATTTTATTTGTCCTGAAAACTTTTGTCCGTGAGATCATTTGTCATTGAGATCATTTTTCATGAGATCATATGCCCTGAGATAATTTGTCCGTGAGATATTTTGACTGGGATATTTTGTCTGAGATTATTGTCATGGAAGCGTCGAGAGACATTGTAAATTATTAAGCTATCGGTCCGGTCTTAAAGTATAAGTCTGTTATATGGCCCATCTATCTGATCCCTAAGCGTACACCAGGGGGAATGAAAGGAAGAGGCCAAATTTAAGAAATAAAGTTTTAAAAAAAAGTAGAACCGATCATACGTCCATACCCACATGCTAATTAATGGTTAAGGCTTGCCTTGAGAAAAACAAACTTTAATCCTTTTTATAGCAAATTAACAATCAGTTCGTTTTACTATGGTGATAAAAATAGGGTTAATAAATTATTTTAGCATAGTATTTAAAAGAAAAAAACTTTTTCGATGAAAGCTGATTTTATAAGCAGCGCTGGAATTCTCGACAACTCACCCCCTCCCCCAGTTCGTTGAATGTCCCAGACTGAATCACCTTCCTACCTTATCACCCCGCTACCTACTCACAGTCCCGACCTAGTCACCACCTCTACCTCATCACCCCCTTACCTCTTCACCCCCTTACCTCATCACCCCCTTACCTCATCACCCTCTTACCTCATCACCCCCTTACCTCATCACCCCCTTACCTCATCACCCCCTTACCTCATCACCCCCTTACCTCATCACCCCTTTACCTCATCAACCTCTCTATCTCCTCTCCTTTCTCCCCCCCCCCCCACCACTTCGTGGAATGTACCAGCCGGAATCCACACACCCAAGTCACACACACACACACACACACACACACACACACACACACACACACACATTTCTAGCTAATATAATATCTTTTATCTAAACACGATGATGTTCAGAGATATATATTTTTTTTTAGGGAAATTTAGTTAGGGTAAACTTTCAACCTTGTAGCGTTCTACTTACGTGTATTATAGACTAAATGATTTTAAAAAGGTAAATGGAAACCTAGCAGCAGATAATACCCGCCCCCTCCCTGCGTCACGTGATCCACACTTCCTACACCCCATCAACCACTGCGCGTGAATATTGTTAGCATTTGCCCTCCCCTCCCACACTCACAAGTTCGGCGAACTATAGAGATGTATGAGATTTATGTTGTTTGTGGCGCTCATTGGGTAGATTTTATTATGTGATAAATAAGTTAGTAATCTTTTAATACATTTTACATTTTAAAATTTATATAAGATTATCATTTCGGCAATTCGTCTCCAGATGTTATAAGTATAGAATTATATTTTAGCTGTATAGCAGAAAACAAATTAATTATAGTGGAAACGAATTCATCTTTTGAAATAGTGCGCTCTATGTATCAGAACCAGGGGCGGAAC